>NW_028318095.1:15472500-15652500 GCF_062004578.1 Staurois parvus | reverse complement strand
CCTACTGGCTCCTCTGTCTACATTCCAGGAACTGAAAAAGCTTTCTAAGAAATTTACCAAGGGTTAAAGGTAAGGCCTTGCTCTCCGGATCAAAGAGAGCTTGAATATTATTACAACTGAGGGACATTAATGGTATATTGGTGCATAGGGGAGCTGGATTTTATTAAATAAAAAAAGTGAATTTAGCCTTTAACTCATTAAATCATAATAAACAATGTGCATCAAATAAATGATAAAATAAAAGTCCCATAACATACAATTCACTTTCATAACAATGAAGTAAATGTCAAAGAAAAAATATATAGAAGACCAAAATGTGAAATCTTAAAAATGATAAAAGTTTAGATGTAAGAATCCCAAACCACCTCAAAGACAAGTATTCCTTTGCGTCCGAAATATAGGTTGCGCACAATTTTTTCTGCGTTTATAATCAATACTGATGTTTAAGAGACGTTCTGTGTTGTCATATCAACTAGTTAATGCCCAACTCCAGGATTACTACTTGTAAGGCTGAGTGAGGGGGTTAGTAGTAGGTGTTGGTACTTACTCTAGATTCCCGTCCTCGTTGGGCACCAAGTATGGGTAACATAAGAAGAATACTAGGGGTGGGCTCGTCTGGGCTTTGTTAGGCAGCTAAGATAGGTCACTTGCTTTGCACACGGGATACCTTCACTTGTACTGTGCTCACCAATGCTTCGGGACAAGGCAGGGGTTGCTTTCAGGGGTCATTCAAACTTAAGGCGGTACACTTGGATAGATAAGCTCTCTAGTTCCGTGTCCATGTACACCACTACTGTAACTTGCTGCAATTAGGAAGGACATGCTGAGCCTATGCCCACTCCATCTGTCCAGCGTATCTCCACTAAATAACTTCCAGTAATGGAATGGAGTCCCGCCGTGCACCTAGTGCTGACTACATACGTGCACTCACTTAATTTTGCCTCTTCCTTACCTGTGCAGAGGACCTCTGAATGCTGATCTTCGCCCGTTGCAATGGGAGATGGAACGCCAGAGGAGATCATGCCAACAACTCCCTCGCAGCAAGCGGATGTCCCGCCCTTTCAAAGGTATTATTATTATTATTATTATACAGTATTTATAAAGCGCCAATAGTTCACTCAGCGCTGTACATTACAAAGGGGGACAGAACATGTGACAGAACAATACCAATACAATGCAAAACATGAGGGGATCAAGGGCCCTGCTCTTTCGAGCTTACAATCTACACCACTTCATGACAGGCTGCTTGCTAGACCTTGCTGTCTTCATATCCCAAGATGCCTACTGATCCAGACTGGAAACCACGTGTGTCCCAGTTACTTGCATACACACCGTTTGAAAAACTTCAAACCAGGCATAGGCAAAGTTTCAAAAGCGTTACTGAAGATTTTCAGCAGAACAGTTCCAAGAAAGTGCAACAATCTCTTCCTCATCTACTCTTATCCCTAATGCTGGCTTTTGGCTGCCCCAGCATACCTGCACATCTGAAGTCCATGACAAGAGTAGTCCGCAATGGGTGACCTCCAGAACTGGTGTCTTCTGGGCGGAGTGCAGTTCCCATCAATGCCTCTATATTGCGGAAGGTTCCTGGACATAGGTAGTTGACAGCTTGCTGGAATCCAGACTGGACCGTGAAAACATGAAAATACCAACCACAGATGGGCAACACCATTAGAGCGTGCTCTCTATCCCAGTCCCATGCCCTTATTATAGCCACATAGAACTACTGGGCCAGGCCCAAAAAAATTGCGAAGAACACCCCAGGAACAGAAACAGAGAAAGGTGACCCCATCCCTCCTGGTCAGGGCAGCAACTAACTACATAGTAGGCAATCTGCTACATGCTACTTTAAATTGATCATTTGAGCCAAACTGGCCTAAACATATTTGTTTCTAATAAAGGCAGCAGCTGTAGAAACTCTATATAGCATTAGCTTCATACAGTATACAGCAGCAGTATGAGGACTTCCCATCCCTTTCTCAGAACAAACTTGATTCGGGCTCAGAATGGCTCAGGAAGCATTGTATTTTAATAAATAATCACAAGGCTTCCTCCGACTGGCTGAGGTGGGTACCATGATGTCATCTGTCTGCATCTCCATCTCAGCCAATCAGAGAAAGCCTGTATTCATTCATAAAAATTCAAGGCTTCCTGTGAAGGGCCAAGCAGCGCTCAGTCCAACTTGATTTTGTCTGGGGAGCAGGACAGGAAATCCCAGTACTGCTGCTGGAACACAGTGCTGCATACTGTATGTAGCTGATGCTACATACAGTTTATATAGCACTGACAGCGGCTCAATCTGTTAGTAAAGAAAATAGTTTCTTTGTGCCAGCTTGGCCCAAACTATTTAAAGTGGTAGTTTTTTTTCTCCTTTTGGGATAAAGATTTCACATGAATAAATAAAAGCTGATCATTTTAAGCACCCCTGTCAGTGTCAGGTGGTTTGTCTCATCTCTAACTGACACATTCTACTGGGGGGCTTGAGCTTTTGAAAAACAACAGACTTGGCTGGATCACCAGATCAAGTAAACAAATGCAGCCATCACATCCAAGAATTGGTAAACTGTAATATAATAAAGGTTTGATTTTTGGTTTAACACGGAATGAGTGCAGAATGAGAGGTAAGACAACCTAAAGTGCAATTAAACTGATCTTTACCTAGTCTTCATCCAAGTTTGGGAGTTTTGGGGCCGCATGATGTAACTTCGACATATGCAGACACATTCTGGAACCCTGAATGTACTCTGAGCTGCACATGCAGCAAACAGACAGGAAAGTTAGCTTTATTGGAGAAGAGACACAGCACAAGGTCTCTTTGAAGAAAGCCTGCGTTAGCAGATCACCATCTGAAAGGGTCAGCTACCTGGCTGTCATATTAATCCTCAGCCCTCTGTGCTTTTTGCATCAGTGATTTAAAACAAGTCTGCACTCAAGTCTGAATGCCTGATCTGCAGGCTTGTTCCAAGTAAGTAATGCAAAAACCGTACTGGGAGATCAGGCCACTAAGTCCTGTTCATCATAAACAAGTTGACCTAAGAGAAACATGTGAGACACTATGGGATTCATCTACTAAAAGCTTGAGGTGATTGTAGCCGTATTAGTGCATTTGCGACAGGAACAATTGAGTACTGTCCGTGATACTTTTTTTACTTGCACTAACATACAATTTTGAGGACAAGCTTTCGGGGAGTGTCCCCTTCTTTAGGTCTAAGCAGTACTGAAACAAAGATTTAGCAGAATGTTGAAAGAGATGTAGGGGATGGGAAGAAAAAAACCAAAAACAGAGATAAGATACAGCAAAAGCAAAGTCTGGGGGGGGGGGGGGGGAGACAATACTAGCAGGGGCAGTCATGCTTGAGCTGATAGTCATAAAACTGTTGGATAATGATTGAGGAATCCCATGTCCAAATTCAGGCCGTTATCTCTTGTGTCAAATAGAATTATCATTCTTAGTTCAAAAGTTTTTCTTTCCTGAATGGATTTGAAATTTCCTTTAAGAACTAAAACATTGAGGTCTTCCATAATGTGGTCTGGTTGTGCGAAATGGTGTCCCACAGGTGTGCAGAGGTCATCTTCTTTATGTTCTTTGATGGTATGTCTGTGCAAATTCATCCTCGTTTGCAACTTCTGTCCTGTTTTGCCAACATAAGATCCTTTGTTACATTTTCTGCACTGGATAAGGTACACAACATTTCAAGAAGTGCAGCTGTATGATCCGGAGATATTGAAGATCCCTTTTGAGTGTCTGACACATTTTGATGGATTGATTTGGTTGCACAGTTTGCAGCGTTTCTTATTGCAGGGTTTGCTTACATTATTTGTGACATCATAATCAGAAGGAAGTTTCCTACTGATTAGTTTATTTCTGAGGTTGGGGGGTCGTCTGAAAGCCAGTATTGGTGGTTGCTGGAATATTTCTAAGAATGATAATTCTATTTGACACAAGAGATAACGGCCTGAATTTGGACATGGGATTCCTCACTTATTATCCAACAGTTTTATGACTATCAGCTTAAGTATGACTGCCTCTGCTAGTGTTGCCCCCCCCCCCCCCAGACTTTGCTTCAGCTGTATCTTAGCTCTGTTTTTTTTTTTTGCGCTGGTGACAGTATGGAAAAAAATTGATTAGGGGGGGAGAACACTTTAATTTCTTAATTTTCAAAAAAACTTGTGACAAAAAAGTTAAAACTTCAAAAAACTTACCATGCCTCTCAGAGGCGTCCCTAGGGTTGGTGTCACCCCTCCAGAGAAGAAGGAGCGGTGCCGGTGTATCGGTAAAATGAGTATCCCGACCCGTAAAGATATGTATCCCCTGAAGTAACTGCGCATGTGCCAAAGGCCGAAGAAGCCGATCTCTGACTTTAGCACAGAGCTGCCACAGTTACAGGCAGCAAACCGCTGAAGCTGATCCCGCGGATCACTATGGGTTGCAAGATCAGTTAACCCCGCATAGGTTGAACCTATACGAGGTTAACTGATCCTGCAACCCATAGTGATCCGCAGGATCAGCTTCAGCGGTTTGCAGCCTTTAAGGGGTGAACTGTGGCAGCTCTGTGCTAAAGTCGGAGATCAGCGATTGGCTTCTTCGGCCTGAAACTGGCACATGCGCAGTTGCTTCAAGGGATACATATCTTCACGGGTCGGGATACTCATTTTACCCCTACACTGGGGGCAGCTGTCACTGTGCCGGGAATCCGGGATCACCCCAATAACTGGCCAGGACCTTCACAGAGCCCAGAAGCTCTGCTGGCATCCTGCTCCTGCACCCCCTGTGATGGTGTCACCCGGTGTGGCCCGCACCCCCCTAGAGATGCCACTGATGCTTCTTACTAAATATCTCAGACTGTCAGCTTTCCAAAAAAAACTCACCATGCCTCTTACTAAATATCTCAGAATGTCTGCTTTCCAAAAAGGGGTCATTTGTGGGATATTTGCACTGTCCTGGCATTTTAGGGCCTCAAGAAATGAGACAGGCCATCAGTATATCAGGACTGATCAATTATCTAATATATTATACCACTACACTAGTTTGTAGGCGGTAAGACTTTCATACAGACCAATTAATATACATGTATTGGGATTTATTTTTTACCAAAGACATGTAACAATACATTTTCACCTAAATTGATAAATACATTTGATTTTATTTGATACAGTTTGTAACGTAAAATAGAAAATATTTTTTTTCAAAATGTATCAGTCCTTTTTTGTTTATATAATAAATTAAAAAAAAACTGTGGTGATCAAATACAACCAAAATAAAAATCTATTTGTGTGAGAATGATTATATAAATTTAATCTGGGTACAGTGTTGCATGACTGCCAGTTAAAGTAGCTCAGTGCCAAACAGCAAAAAAAGGCCTGGTCATGAAGGGAGTAAAACCTTCCGGAGCTAAAATGGTTACAAAGGTGAACTTATCCTTTAACATCACCTTGTTATATTTGCCAAGTGAATAGCCTTTACTCCTTTAGTAGATCAACCTCTAATGCAGGCCATAGATGGGTCGAAAATCGGCCGATTTTTCGGCCGAAAATAAAATCGGCCGATTTTCGGATCGTTAGTGGGCGATTTGGTCGGCCGTTTTTCGGTATTTTGGCCGTTTTTTTTTTTTCGGTAAAGTTGGAAAAAAATCGGCCAATTTTGCCGATCGGCCGATTTTCGCGGCAATTAGTGGGCAAATCAGCCGATTTTTTACCGATAAAAAATCTGCGCATGAGCAGTGACCTGCAAGAGGAAGACAAAAAGAAGAAAAAGAAGAAGAGGAAGAGGATGAAGAAGAAGAACAGGAAGAAGAAGGAGGATGAAGAAGAAGAAGAAAAAGAGGATGAGGATGAAGAAGAAGAGGATGAGGATGAAGAAGAAGAAGTGGAAGAAGAGGATGAGGATGAAGAAGAAGAAGAAGAGGATGAGGATGATGAAGAAGAGGATGAAGAAGAAGAAGAGGATGAGGAAGAAGAAGAGGATGAGGATGAAGAAGAAGAAGAGGGTGAGGATGAAGAAGAAGAAGAAGAGGATGAGGATGAAGAAGAAGAAGAAGAAGAAGAGGATGAGGATGAAGAAGAGGATGAGGATGATGAAGAAGAGGATGAGGATGATGAAGAAGAGGATGAGGATGAAGAAGAGGATGAGGATGATGAAGAAGAGGATGAGGATGAAGAAGAAGAGGATGAGGATGATGAAGAAGAAGAAGAGGATGAGGATGAAGAAGAGGATGAGGATGATGAAGAAGAGGACGAGGAAGAAGAGGATGAGGATGAAGAAGAAGAGGATGAGGATGAAGAAGAGGACGAGGATGAAGAAGAGGATGAGGATGAAGAAGAGGATGAGGATGAAGAAGAGGATGAGGATGAAGAAGAAGAGGATGAGGATGAAGAAGAAGAGGATGAGGATGAAGAAGAAGAGGATGAGGATGAAGAAGAAGAGGAAGAAGTAGAGGATGAGGATGAAGAAGAAGAGGATGAGGAAGAAGTAGAGGATGAGGATGAGGAAGAGGATGAAGAAGAAGAGGAAGAGGATGAAGAAGAAGAGGATGAGGATGAAGAAGAAGAGGATGAGGATGAAGAAGAAGAGGATGAGGATGAAGAAGAAGAGGATGAGGATGAAGAAGAGGATGAGGATGAAGAAGAAGAAGAGGATGATGAAGAAGAAGAAGAGGATGAGGATGAAGAAGAAGAGGATGAGGATGAAGAAGAAGAGGATGAGGATGAAGAAGAAGAGGATGAGGACGAAGAAGAGGATGAGGACGATGAAGAAGAAGAGGATGAGGATGAAGAAGAAGAGGATGAGGAAGAAGAAGAGGATGAGGATGATGAAGAAGAAGAGAATGAGGATGAAGAAGAGAAGAAGAGGATGAGGAAGAAGAAGAGGATGAGGATGAAGAAGAGGATGAGGATGATGAAGAAGAGGATGAGGATGAAGAAGAAGAGAATGAGGATGAAGAAGAAGAGAATGAGGATGAAGAAGAAGAAGAGGATGAAGAAGAGAATGAGGATGAAGAAGAAGAAGAAGAGGATGAAGAAGAGGATGAGGATGATGAAGAAGAAGAGGATGATGAAGAAGAAGAGGATGAAGAAGAAGAAGAGGATGAGGATGAAGAAGAAGAAGAGGATGAGGATGAAGAAGAAGAAGAGGATGAAGAAGAAGAGGAAGAAGATGAAGAAGAAGAGGAAGAAGAAGAGGATGAGGAAGAAGAAGAGGATGAGGATGAAGAAGAAGAAGAAGAGGATGAGAAAGAAGAGGACGAGGAAGAAGAAGAGGATGAGGATGAAGAAGAAGAGGACGAGGAAGAAGAAGAGGATGAGGATGAAGAAGAAGAAGAAGAAGAAGAGGATGAGGATGAAGAAGAAGAGGATGAAGAAGAGGAAGAGGATGAAGAAGAAGAGGATGAGGATGAAGAAGAGGATGAGGATGAAGAAGAAGAGGATGAGGATGAAGAAGAGGATGAGGATGAAGAAGAGGATGAGGATGAAGAAGAAGAGGATGAGGATGAAGAAGAAGAGGATGAGGATGAAAAAGAGGATGAGGATGATGAAAAAGAGGATGAGGATAAAGAAGAAGAGGATGAGGATGAAGAAGAGGATGAGGATGAAGAAGAGGATGAGGACGATGAAGAAGAAGAAGAAGAGGATGAGGATGAAGAAGAAGAGGATGAGGATGAAGAAGAGGATGAAGAAGAAGAGGATGAAGAAGAAGAGGATGAGGATGAAGAAGAAGAGGATGAGGATGAAGAAGAGGATGAAGAAGAAGAAGAGGATGAGGATGATGAAGAAGAAGAGAAGGAGGATGAGGAAGAAGAAGAGAAGAAGAGGATGAGGAAGAAGAAGAGGATGAGGATGAAGAAGAGGATGAGGATGATGATGAAGAGGATGAGGATGAAGAGGATTATGAAGAAGAAGAGGATTATGAAGAAGAGGATGAGGATGAAGAAGAGGATGAGGATGAAGAAGAAGAAGAGGATGATGAAGAAGAAGAGGATGAGGATGATGAAGAAGAAGAGGATGAGGAAGAAGAGGATGAGGATGAAGAAGAGGATGAGGAAGAGGATGAGGAAGAAGAGGATGAGGATGAAGAAGAAGAGGATGAGAATGATGAAGAAGAAGAGGATGATGAAGAAGAAGAGGATGAGGATGATGAAGAAGAAGAAGAGGATGAGGATGAAGAAGAAGTAGGATGAAAATAAGAGGAATTCCAGTCCAGCAAAAAGTGTCTCTGCAGAGAGCTCCGCTATTTCTTTGACAGTTCTCTGACAGTTCCTTGACATTTACAGCGGTTGCAACATTGTATCTATTTGTTTCCGAATAAAAATATCTGTATCCTAAATGGAAACAAATAGATACAATGTTGCAACCGCTGTAAATGTCAAGGAACTGTCAGAGAACTGTCAAAGAAATAGCAGAGCTCTCTGCAGGGACACTTTTTGCGGCTCTAGACGGGATGAAAATCGGCCGATTTTTTTTACCATTGATGGTAACGTCGGCCACTTGAACGACCGATTTTTTGTTTTTTAAAAGAAAAATCTGCCGTTTTTCTCCCCATCTATGGCCTGCATTAGTGTATATTAAAATGAGCAACTGGGACAAAAAAGAAAGAATGTGGTTTTAATAAACAGCATAGATCCCAACAATGGGGCTACAGAAAGCAGAACACTTATCAGCACGTTGTCATGTAAACAGACTATTTATACATCTGAGGCTCAGAATGCAAATTGCTGCATTGCGAGATTAATGTGCCGCTTTCATATGTTCCCATCAACTTGGTTTGACAAAGGCGAACACATTGTAAATGGAGCATTATAATGGAATATTCATTATTGTACAGTCAAATTCTTTCAAAGAAAAAACAGATTGTTTCATTGCTTCCAGAGCCTGAAAGTATCCTTAGTTTGGGCCTTTGTTGAAGTGTTATGATTTTCTTTGGATAAAAAGACAATTTGAGAGCTTCTCATAGCTTTCTTTATGAGGCATTTAAAAATCACATATTACCTTTTTTTCCCACAGGCTCAAATCTCACCCTTAGTGTATGTATATATATATATATATATATATACATACACACACACACACGCACACACTTAACGGCTTCTTTATTAGGTATACCTGTTCAATTGCTTGGTAACTAAAAATTGCTAGTCAGCCAATCACATGGCAGCAACTAAATGCATTTAGGGATTGTTGTTCTTGCATCATTTGAATGTGGCATGGTTGTTGGTGCCAGACGGGCTGGTGTGAGTATTTCAAAACTGCTGATCTACTGGGATTTTCACGCAAAACCATCTCTAGGGTTTACAGAGAATGGTCCAAAAAAGAGAAAATATTCGGCGAGTGGAAGTTGTGTGGACAAAAATGCCTTGTTGAGGTTAGAGGAGTATGGGCAGACTGGTTCGAGATTATAGAAAGGCAACAGTAACTCAAATAACCACCTACAACTAAGGTATGTAAAATACTCTCTGAATGCATAACACGTCGAACCTTGAAGCAGATGGGCTACAGCCACAGAAGACCACTCCAGTTGCCACTCCTGTCAGCTAAGGAGGAGAAATGGAGGCTAAAATTCGCACAGGTTGATCAAAATTGGACAATAGAAGATTGGAAAAATGTTGCCTGGTTTGCTGAGTCCCGATTTCAGCTGCGACATTCAGATGGTAGGGTCAGAATTTGGCAAAAACAACATGAAAGCATGGATCCATCCTGCCTTGTATCAACGGTTCAGGCTGGTGGTGTAATGGCTAATTTCTTGGCACACTTTGGGTCCCGTAGTACCAATTGAGAATTGTTTAAACACCACGACTTATGTGAGTATTGTTGCTGACCATGTCCATCTCTTTATGACTACAGTGTACCCATCTTCTGATGGCTACTTCCAGCAGGACAATACACCATGTCACAAAGCTCAAATCATCTCAAACTGGTTCCTTGAACATGACAATGAGTTCACTGTACTCCAATGGCCTCCACAGTCACCAGATCTCAATCCAATGGAGCACCTTTGGGATGTGGTGGAAAGGGAGATTTGCATCATGGATGTGCATCTGACAAATCTGCAGCAACTGCCTGATGCTATCATGTCAATATGGACCAAAATCTCTGAGGAATGTTTCCAACACCTTGTTGAATCTATGCCATGAAGAATTAAGGCACTTCTGAAGGCAAAAGGGGGTCCAACAAGGTGTACCTAATGAAGTGGCCCATTTTATATTAAATATATATATTTAATTTTTTTCATTATTAGTGATGCACCGGTAGATCAGCCGGTAAAAATTTCAGCCGAAAACAGGGTTATCAGTGTTTTGACAATAGAAAATAGAGGAAGGAACCAATTATGACAACTGACTTCAAAGCAAAAGCGCGTCCCCTTTACTCCAATGCAAATCCGCGTCCCCTTGCCTCCAATGCAAATCCGCGTCCCCTTGCCTCCAATGCAAACCCGCGTCCCGTTGACCCCAATGCAAACCCGCGTCCCCTTGCCTCCAATGCAAAACCGCGTCCCATTGACTGCAATGCAAAAGCGCGTCCCCTTGCCTCCAATGCAAATCCGCGTCCCCTTGCCTCCAATGCAAATCCGCGTCCCGTTGACTCCAATGCAAACCCGCGTCCCGTTGACTCCAATGCAAACCCGCGTCCCGTTGACTCCAATGCAAACCCGCGTCCCGTTGACTCCAATGCAAACCCGCGTCCCGTTGACTCCAATGCAAACCCGCGTCCCGTTGACTCCAATGCAAACCCGCGTCCCGTTGACTCCAATGCAAAACAGAGTACCGTTGACTCCAATGCAAAACAGAGTACCGTTGACTTCAAAGCAAAACCGAGTCCCGTTGACTACAATGCAAAACCGCGTCCCATTGACTTCAATGCAATGTATTTTTTTTTTTATTCATATTCATTGAAATTCATATTACTTAAAAAGTTGAATACAATTATATATATATATATATATATATATATATATATATATATATATATATATATAAAATAAATATATTTTTTATAAGAACTGTTCATTTTCACGTCGGTGCATCACTAATCTATATCTGTCTATCTATATACACACACACACACGTGCACTGTTAAACCACCAAAAGCTTATACTGTATACATACAATATGGAAAGGGAAAAGAAAAAGGTGGCGTGAATCAGATCCCAGAATGTACTCAACACAAACAGAAATACAAATAACTCTGAGCCAAACATGCAGACATAAACAGAACAATTGTAGCCAGAGACTTACTAATAAGCTCTGTGCAAAATTAAAATTTACAAGTACATGTAACAGAGCTATGGTGAAAGAACTGTGCTAAAGTGAAGCAATAATTTGAAGGCCATCTCGTGTGTTCTTTTAGTGTAGTATAACATCTCCACCAAGGTTTTAGCAATGTGCTCAAGGCTCTGTACCAAATTGATAAGATAATGCTCCACAGTTAAAAAAAAAATAAAAAAAATAAATTCTGTAAAAATCATACTGAGCAAGGATTCACAATATAAAAGAACCCTGCGCTGAGAGAAATAGGAGGCATTGTGAACCTTATGCTGAAAATACTTTTTGCCAGGCCATCATGCTGATCTAGTGGCTTCAATACAGAGCCAGAATCATTTACCCTGAACAAGTATGCCGTAAGTTAAAAGAGAAGTGGAGGAATGGAAAACAACATTTATACTTACCTACATGGCTGCAGCATTGATTCAAAGCTGCAGCTGTCCACCGCAGGCTCTGAGCAAGCAAATACTGCTGATCGCTCAGTTCTTGGGCCACTCTATACTCTGCCCCTCCAGTGCTCACTGAAGTGCTGGACTGTGCAGGTGGCGGGACAGGATGGCTCAAGTTCTCAGTGGTGCACTGAGAGGCTGAGCCTGCTGCCGGTCAGGCATGTAAGCAGATCCCAACATTCTCTTTGTAGAAAGCTGTAGAGCTTGGACTGCAACCAGCGGTTCTACCTGGGATTCTCCAATGATTGGTGCCCAGCAGTGCCACTCACCAGTGCCGCCCACAAGTGCCCAGCAGTGCCGCCCACAAGTGCCCAGCAGTGCCACCCACCTGTGCCCATCAGTGTCATTCACCTGTGCCGAGCAGTGCCACCCACCAGTGCAGCCCAGCAGTGCCATCCGGCAGTGCCACCAGTCAGTGCCCGCTCATCAGTGCTGCCTATCAGTGCCCATTGTGACATCAGATCCCAGCCCTTTACACCCAACTCGTGACCGAAGAACTAGCCAATCTAAAACCGCGATGTCATGTGCGTAACAATGCCATGCCCAGCTGCACCCTGCACAATGATTTTCCAGCTAATGGACCACAATCGATGTACCGGCAGCCTGAGCGCGATTGTTACTGGGACAGGTTAATTACGCAACTAACCCTTCACACTGCCACCACCTCCTTTTTGTACAGAGAAAGAGGAAACTTGGCAATATCAGCAATAACACTATGATGGTTGAAATAATCGTTTGTATACCACTGTCACCGCAGGCAGGTTATACAGAGGGTTAAAAACACACAGTAGCGCTCTTCAGCGGCAGGAATTCGTAGTTTGCATTAAAGGCGTTAGAAACAGTTCAACACAACAGAAAGTAAGATTTATTACTAAAAAGGTCAAAAGGATGCAATAAAAAAATATTTACAGCAAAAGATGTAGCATATATATATATATATATATATATATATATATATATATATATAAATATACAGAGAACAATAGTACAGCAAAGAGATAACAGAAAGGAATTTAGAGGGTTAAAGTACTTGCCGGTCAGCCTTGGTGTAAGCAGCTTCAAGTTTCATAAGTCAAAAGGATTTCTTGTCTCTACTGTCAGTTTCGATGTTAAACAGGAGACTCTTCTTTTCTCTCTCTCTCACACACCAAGCATAACCGCCTTTTTCTAGGATCTCAGCAAGGTGTCTCCCTGGAGCAGTGAAACCAATCGTCTCCTTTGGGGAGGGGAGTGTAGGTGGAGCCCTAAGTTATGACTAGAAACTCTCATAGCTGCTATTATGATTCATAACTCATTCTCGGGGTATTTGCCAGCCTGGGCACTAGTATATTAATACTCAGCCGCATCTGCAGAATGGTTACAGACGAAACATGTCATATCTACTTGAATGGTTCAGGAGATATAATTTTCTGCTCTCTTACATGTGTCAGATAAGGGGTGCAGCATACCAGGAGAATGTTCTCAAAGTGAGCCGTCCGAATATGGGCTCCATGTTTAGGTAATTATGTCCTACGTGAAGTTATCAACTTATATGAAAAAGTGAGTTTTTAAAAGTAAGTCTGTTTTTACGACCCCTTGGAAGGTCTTTTGAAGTTCAGTGAGGGACTTGGTTTACACTTTTACGATATCCCAGATTGCACAGCGAACAGACAGCTAGGCACCTAGCTGGTGAGGTTTTATAGCCAGGATGCCCTCCCACTGGGTTTCGATGCCTTTTTGAACTCTGCATCAAACAGACCACATGTCACTCAACAGAGAGGGAGGGGGATGAGGAAAGAAGGAGAGAGAGATATGATTGTACAAGATGGACGGTCCTTTGCCAAAATGGAGGTTCGTATCTGTCTCTGTGTGCACGATTGCTACACCCATCAGTGCCGCCTATCCGTGCCACCTCATCAGTGCCGCCTATCAGTGCCCATCAGTGTTGCCTATCAGTGCAGCCTCATCAACGCACATCAGTGAAGGAGAAAAATTACCTGTTTGCAAAATTTTATAATAGAAACAAAGAAAAACTTTTTTTTTTTAATTTTTTGCTCTTTTTTGTTTATAGTGCAAAAAATAAAACACCCAGAGGCGAGTAAATACCACCAAAAGAAATTTGTGTGAAAAAAAAAAAAAAGATAAAAATTTCATATGGGTACAATGTTGCATGACCGTTGACAATTGTCATTCAAAGTGCAACAGCGCTGAAAGCTGAAAATTGGCCTGGTAAGGAAGGGGGTATAAGTGCCCGGTAGGCAAGTGGTTAAAGTAGATTTTGCAAGGCAATGTCCATATGTACTGTCTGGGCACCTTTGCCTTCTATAAACTGCCTGCTAACAGTAGGTCTAAAAGTTATTTGTAAAAGAAAATAATTGGACTTTATTCTTACCTGACCACAACCCCCCTCCCCCTTCCGCCTTGCGGATTATGATCTCACCATCCTTCCAGGAAGTCTTGGGGAATCCAGAACAGATCAATTCTAGTGAGAAGACACTCCACTGTTGCAAGAGCATCTTAATGACTGGGTTGCTCTGTATTCCTCAGAATCACACCAGCAAAAAAAAAAAGAAAATGAGGTCATCCTTACCTAGACACCGTGGGCCGAAGACGGGTTAGGCAAGTATACAAATGAACTTTAGACTTCACATAACTGCTGAACGTACTATTAGCAGGCATTTTATACATGTGGAAAGGGCCTAGACAGTATGTGTGGACTTTGCATAGTACCGCGTTCACAATCAAATCACAATCAGAATACTTCTTCCATAACAGTGAATCAGAGTGCTGAAACCACTAAATCAGCACCATAGTATCATCATCAAATTGTTTAAAACAAATTTTAATTAGAGTGGTACCTCAAACTGAAACACATATGTAAAGGTTTTAGCTGTAAAATGGTTTATAATTCTGTTCAGTCAGTTTTATGGTTTACACACCCAATGCATAGATAAGCTAGTAACAACTGTTTCCTGGTTGATTTTTTGATCATGCGATTTCCATGCGGAAGCCACGCCTGCAAAACACACTGTGGGCTAAGATGCGTGGGGGTGTCATTCAGAATGAATGGAAGCCCCGCATGTCACCAAAGAGCAGTGTGATTTGGTTGTGGGTGGGTGTGGGAACAGATGTGGTTCCTACAGCCCGCACAGTGTGAACCGAATGTAAGAAGAAGGTTAGAAAATCTGTGAAATATATCCATTGCTAGACTAAATAAATAAATATATATATAAAAACACACACTTTACGGTAAAACATAATACAGTGCATTAGGATTCAACTTCACTACAAAATAGAGAGGGAAAATCTATGGGGTGGGGGTACAGATGAGAAGCTTGGCAGCTGCTTCAAACCTTCCCCCTCCATAAAAAAAAAAAGGTATTCCCAGGACTTCCCCATACCTAGTTCAGTTCTCGCTGCTCCGAAACCATCATAAATCCGCAGGTAACTGGAATGACACGAATCAACATCCTCAATATCAAAGTCTCCAAACTTTAGCAGAATCCGTTCACCAGACTTAACCTGGATTTTCCATTCACACACGGTGCTGTTTGGGTAGGTGTTCGGATAGTTTTTTGATGTAAAAGTTCCACTTTCTTGGCCAAAAAGCGTGTAGCCACAACCATCTCCTAGAACAAAAAAAAACAAAGTAACATAAACAAGAGTTGTAACATACCACACAATGAATAAAGCACCATTGTCTGGCCTTGTAACTACCACAAAAATAAAATGTCAAGACAGATTTACTTAATACCCAAGTGTAAGACCTTGGCCTCTTCAGATTCTGTGCTACTAAATGTCCCACAATACATGGGCATTAGTGAACAGATGACACATAAACCACTGTAATGCATTTTAGCTTCTACTCGATATCTGTAGATTTGTCCGATTTGTAGGAGAAATTTGCTTTAACATTTACAATTTTATTTACAGTTTGGTGAAAACTAAAACCTCATGCTGGTTAGACTACCCAAACGACAGACAATAACTTTCTTGCATAATGCTTTTGCTTTTCATTTTTTTCTGCTCCACCTGACAACGGCCCTATTTATCTTTTGTTCCAGCTCTCATAAATCAGTGCCAAAATATTCACTCCTCTGGGCAAAAAAATCCTAGCCCTGACTGTTTTTCTCAATTTGGTTTTTCAGGTTGCTGCAATCACTCAGACCTATTAGAGCAGATCCGCTGCAAGAAGCCCTTTAAACCCAACAGAAGTCCAGTTTATCAAATAAAATTAGGATGCAGCAAAGTCATCAGCGTCCTATGTCTCACCCTTTATTTATTTGCAGTGTTGTGTAGAGGATGATTGCTGCTTCATGTCACACCTACAACTGTCTGACCAGTTACTCTTTCATTCAGGCAAGATTTAAAATATAGAAAGATTTTTTTCAGAACTGCACCACAGAATATTTAAAACATGGATAATTATTGGTGCTATCTATGGATGTAAAAGCATCAAACAGCAAATTCAATTTACAGAAAGCGCCTGTATATAGATCTCCTATAGATCACCTATAGATCTCCTGATAAATAAAATTCCAGTATCAGTATGAATTCCAATACATGTGCAATATAAATGTGAAAAACAAAGTGCAAAAGTGCGATATAGTGCAAACATATACAGTACAAGTGCTAATTCACTTAAAGTGGTACTAAACCCAGGACCCTGCATTCACTATATCGTGTCCCCTATAGTACACTGAGCTTGAAAATGCAATTATTTTAGTAAATATAAATCATTAAATACTTTTTCTCATCAGCAGTGCATAGCCGCCCTGTGACGTCTATCAAGTGTCCAGTTGAGCACTGGCTAAAGCTTGTAAGAGGAGATTTCATTCTGTTCTGACTTTCCTATGAGGCCGCATAACCCCTGATCCTCTGGCCTTGTGCTGATCAGATGCACCCCCCCCCCCCAAAGAAAAAAAAAAACCTCTCTAGCCATACACACTAAACTGAGCATGTGCAGGGTGACTCCTAGAGCTCTGTACTATCCGCAATTGGATTGGGGACAGTAGAAGAAGAGGAGGGTAAGAGAAGACAGAATAAAACATCCTTTTTACACAATGTGGAGGGTTAACCACTTATGTTCCACAGTGAATATAACAAGCATGCTTTACTGCATATACAGACTGATTTTACTGTTGTGGGTTTAGTAACACTTTAAAGTGTCCTGTGCTCCTAAAATACAGATAACAGTATGAAATATTCAAATCCAAAGTCCCACTTTTATAACATGCTCCACCTTCAGTGAGAACACCACCATCACCACAAATCACCAAGCACTGACCAGAAACTATGGCTGGTACAATTTAAAAACCAGTAAAAGTGCATATAGATGCAGGACTTGACTCTCAATAACACAGGATCTCCTTTACAGAACATTCACAAGCCATATTCCTTAATCATAGGAAGCGTAAAGAGCGGGCCAAAGGAGTGAAGAACTATCATAGTATAAACCCATCTAAAAAGTACACCATATACTTACATCGATTTGTGCCACACATGACACTAGTATTGAGCATATATTCTTGTTACCAGTCCATCTTCAGTGGCATCCTCCGACCACGAGCTTGGACTTATAATGCATGCTAAAGTCATGTCAAAGCCCCACCCTACGCGTTTCATCACCTGACATCTTTTGTCCCTGAAAGACTCCTGAGGTGTACTCATGAGAACCAAGTACATATCAGCTACTCTCCACGCGCAAATAGATAAAAAGATACAAGTGTTAACCTAATATAGTGCATTGGAGCATCTTATTTAGAACATCTTGACAAAAAGAAAAAAAAACAAAACGATCATTTGGTCCAAACCAGATTCTGTTTCATGCTGGCCTTACTTATGACAATATTTGGGCCATTACAGCCATGTCCAGTAGTTTTCACAAAAATTGGTAGGCACAGTTGGGTTGGCAAAATAAAATTCTTACAATCTTCTAAGGAATCCTTGGTGCTTTTAAAATAACAATTCTTGAAAATTCTGCTATGTTCAAAAGAATCCTTTATAAACAAAGCTAAATCTAAGCTGGCCATACCCATTGTTCATTGAAGGACAATTTTCCATCCCATTCCTTCAAATTTTTTCATCACTGCAGTCAAAAAACAATTGTAGATTTGACCCCATTAATGAGTATCTTATCTGGCCAGGAGATGAATATGTGATTTAGCACTTGAAAAGACTACTCTCCTCCTCACAGGGGGTCTTCCTGCACAGTACATATGACTCACAGGGAAGGTGGGGGTCAGTTTAGTTGTTTTCAGAAAGTCAGAACGCGCACGTAGGAAGAGATATGAGAATATTCTTCAAAAGTCTGTAGACTAGAATTTGGGTATCACACAGGTGAACTAATTTTGTGCATTGCTTGACAAGCATAGCCAACTACAAAAGCGGTTGTGGATTTTTAACCTTGAAATCTTTCTCCCGTTTTTTTTTTATAATTTACTCTTTATTGATTTTCAAAGTGCTTTCAACAAACAGAATAGCATAGAATCGCAAAATATTCACAAAGCAATAAAAGAACATAGGCTCATCGATGAGAGGCATATACGGTAGGTATATAATGTCAATACATAACAGTGAATTAGCCATCATGTTCAGAAAACTGAGTAGGCAAATCAGAAATGGAAAGATCCCACGGTTCCCAAACTGCCTCAAAGATGGGGACAGAGTTAGCATGCAAAGCAGTGAGCTACTCCATTCTTGTGATCTCGGCTATAACCTTCACCAACTCCGATCGTGTAGGAGGCATAGTAGAAAGCCAATGCATGGGAATGGTTCTCCTGGCCGCTGTTAAAACATGGGAGGATAGTTTATTTTATTTCAGGTGCTTATATAGCGTCGTCAATTTACACAGCGCATTACATATATATTATACATTCACATCAGTCCCTAACCCTCAAGGAGCGTACAATCTAAGGTCCCTAACTTACATTCATACATACACATACTAGGGCCAATTTAGATAGGAGCCAATTCACCTACCAGCATGTCTTTGGAGTGTGGGAGGAAACCGGAGCACCTGGAGGAAACCCACACAGGCACAGGGAGAACATGCAAACTCCAGACAGGTGGTGCCGTGGCTGGGATTCGAACCAACAACCCCAGGGCTGCCAGGCGAAAGTGCTAACCATTTAGCCACTGTGCTGCCCATGGTAGCTCCCATTTTTTAAATTCTGGCACTACCATTATGAAGACAGACACTGTTCGTGACAGGCGGCATTGATCCATTCGGGTATTTTTGTAATAAGCTAGCATGGGTAGCATACTCTACACTTGTCAGTGCATACCTTTACCTGTATTATAGGCCGAAGCAAAAGCATAGTCACAATGGATGTGCACACGGTGACTTTCATTGTGGTTATACGCATAGTCGCAGGGCAAAATACACCTAATTATCGTATGTCAAACCTCTGCACTCGCTCTGTCTGGAGTCTGTAACTTATGCCTATTACTTAATGCCCAGTGCTAAATTATATGTCACGTCATAACAGATGTTAATAATAAATACGGACATTCAGATAAAATTGTTAACGTCAATATACAATTCAGTTTGCACTTAATCATTGCACCAGAACAAGGCTCATGATTTACGACTGCTCCCTGGGTAGAGAACTGAAACAATGGCCATGTAGAGGACGCTGAGCTTTATTGACCAGTACTGTAGAAGTAAATGCATCCTGTCTTCACTCAATCAATGTTTACCTCTTGTCTAGATGAAGCAGTCCGACATTAAATTCTGCTAGTAGTCGGAGAATGTGCCGCACATAAGAGGCCTGTTTTTTTTTATGCCTTTATTACATTTTCTGTTTTTATTGAGCTACAGACCTGCTACTTAGAACTAAAAAAAACATGCTTAGATTTGGGCAAGTAACACAGTGGAAGTGCTAAAACAGTGCGCAGAAATGAAGCAGTGAGGTCTATGGTATAAATTAGACACTACTATGGGCCAACAATCCATACAAATTGGAAAACAATGGCCCTCTATGCTACACTGTACATCCAGGGTTAAAGAACTTTTCTAAATTGCATTTTGCATGTTGGTCCCTCTGCCATCTACTCAACAAGACCACACTGTTGAAAGACTCCAAATGTTTGGGTTATTCCCTCCCAGTTTTCAGCAATAGCAATTAGGGGAAGTGAAATCTTTGCAAGCTTACATTGCATATATATTTGAGACATGGCACCTGTGTGACTTTCATATCAGGCTACATTCACACATTAGGCTTCGATCACACCTGGGTGTTTTGAACTGCGGGCACAATTGCTGCGATTCTGTCCGCGATTTCACCTTGCCCAAGTGTGAATGGAGCCTAAGCGTCTTATTTTGAAGCATTTTTTTCCAAGCGTTTTTTGGAGCAGCATTGAATATTTTTGCAGCTTTTTTTTAGGCATTTTTTCAACTCAGGTTGCGAGTGCTGCTGAAAAAGCAGCGGAGAGCTGCTGTTTGAGCAAAAAATATGTGAAAAAAACGCTTGAACACACTCATGTCATGCTTTTCAGGCATTTCCATTGAAGTCCATGGGGACAAAAACATTCAATTCGGCATGAAAAGTAGTTTGTGTTCTTTTCCGAGCAACAGGTATTTTGCTACAAGAGACAGAACACTCAGATGTGAACAACGGCTATTGAAAATAGGTTTTTGCTTGTTGAGCATTTTTGATTGAAGCTACAAGATGCTCAAGTGTGAACGGGGCCTTAACCCCAGGCATGCAAAGACCAGGTTGCCCAAAATGGGTAAGCCCACAGGCACGCTTGGCTTGGCTGCATGGATAATGATCATCATTAACCTCAATTTTGTTGATAGGTCTATATTTTACCCAGGCATACACTTCCTGGTGATGACTTCATACATCTTTTTAGGTGTGCGGGAGGAAGACTGGCACTAGTAAGGAGAGCTTGGCTGCAGCTAAAACACTCAGTTGCAATTTAGGTCCACTGTGAAGGCCTCTATGTGCACCCTACTAATGCAGACAGACTTGCACAGAACGTTTACAAATGGGATCATGAACCAAGCCACCAGCTTACCCATTGGACTGCATTCCCTACCAAGAGTGCAGGCTTGTCGCCACATCATAATATATTAAGAAACTAAAGGCACAGCATAGCCCATGCATTCTGCATATGCTTCTTGGCTATTATAAGGTGAAGCAAACATAATTTTTGAGAGAAGTAAATTACGTCCATCAAGTTGTCCTGTAGACAGAATATAGCAGCAGTAATTCACGGACTGGGGCTCTATAGATCTGTAGAGGAATGTTGGAATGTGGCCAGGTTCGTGGGCTTTCCTCAGGAAATTACATAACTAGGTATTTTTAGAAGACTTTTTTTCTGCTAAAAGAAAGTCAATTCACTTTCAATGCCCTTTATTTGTAGTCATTGTTTGCTGGTCTAATTACGGAGGTCCTTACACATGCCAAACAAGGAGTATTTCTGGCATCCACTTGAGAGGAAGTATCTCTTTCCTTATATTCAGGAGCTGTGAACAACAAGGACTGTCAATGGCTCCGTATCTGTATTGTGCAGCGAGTCCTAGTTATCATTAGAGATAATGGAAAAAAGTAAATGTCCTGAGACTGTTGGCCACGGAACCAAACTTCAAAGCAGACCTATGTCCTAAATGAATGTAGTAAGAGCTAGCAGACCTATTCCTCAAACGAACATCAGTGGTACCAAACCACATTATTTTGTGTTAAAGAGAAAAAAAAAGTCTCTTTCTTGTCCTAATCTCTGCTACTTCTGAGCATCACATGGCTACCAGGAACAGAGTGGGTGTTTCAGATGACTAAAGTGTCTAGTGTTTCTTGTATGAAAGACTTGCAAGCAGATAAGGAAAAAAGAAGGCAGAGCGGGCATGGACCATACCGTGTCTCCCCCCCCCAATTAACGCAAGAAATAATTTCCAAAACATAACCACGACTGATAAAAAAATTAACATGTGCTTGTTAACTATTGTATGGTCCCCTATTTTTCTTCTGTGAGTCCCCCATGTCTGAGCCCTGGAAGGGGGGGGGGGGGGGGTAGCGTTGCCCTATTGTTGCCTAGCCGCTGTCAAGACATCCTGAAAGGGCAACACCTATTCGGTATATGGATGGGACATATATTTGGTCAGTGATGCTGATTGCCTTGCTATCTGTATGGTAATTCTATTATCCTGTTAAGTTGGGGATAGAGTGGCACAGAAGAGGCAGGGGTAGGGTGGGGGGTTGATAGGTTTGCTTACCTCAGTGGTGTTTTTAGGGTTCATCATTGTTGGTTCTGCGCAACCTCACTTGGGCCAGTTTTTTTTTTTTTTTGCTTTGGTTTACTTTTGTAATTTGTATGTACTTATAAAGCACAATAAAAGGAATACAATAAATGAACATGTGCTTAAACCCATGCCAGGTTTACTTTTGTACATTGCTTTAATGCCCTCTTCACAGTATCATACTTTCCTTGCGTATCACCATCACTCCATTCACCTGGGGCGAGAGGGGCAAAACAGCCCTATGTAAGTAGCAGTCAGAGCTTACAAATGATTGACCGTCTCTCCATCAAGTGACAGAACTGGACCAATCCCCAAATACCAGCACTGTCGTACAGAGTAAGGCTAGCCATACATTATACAATTTTCTTGAGATTTTTGGTTTAGATTTACCAAAAACCATATAATAGGAGGTCAAACCTAATAACACTTTCAGTTGTATCCAATTAGGCAGGTTCTTGCACTACATAGCTGAATGTAAATCTAAAGAAAATTGGGCAGAAATTGGACAGAAAATTGTATAGTCTATGGCCAGCCTAAGTCAGGTGCTCCTGTATATGCAGAAATCTAGTCATTTTCTTCTTAATCACCTGGTGCAAACCCAGTGTTCTAATTAGAAAAAGTTGCAAGGTCTGCATTCCTTTAGAAGTACACAGCTTTGGGGAGTATCTTACCAAAACTGAAGTTCCTATTGCAGTGCATGCCTAAATTACTTTACATTTTTGGTGTTTTTTTCAAACTACAGCTGTTGGCGCTATATAAATCCTGTATAATATATATACTATTTTGCCAAACGTATTGGGACACCCCTCCAAATCATTGGATTCAGGTGTTCCAGTCACCTCCATGGTCACTTGTGTATATCAAAGTGGAAGCAACTGGGAACAACAGCAAATCAGCCACAAAGTGGTAGGCCACATAAAAATTACAGAGCCGGGTCAGCGCATGCTGAAGCACACAGTAAACAGAAGTTGCCAACTGTCTGCAGAGTCAATAATGAAAGACCTCCAAACTTCATGTGTCCTTCAGATTAGCACAACAACAGTGCATAGAGAGCTTCATGGAATGGGTTTCCATGGTCAAGCAGCTGCATTGAAGCCTTAAATCAACAAGTGCAATGCAAAGCGTTGGATGCAGTGGCGTAAAGCACGCCGCCACTGGACTCTAGAGCAGGGGAGACGTATTCTCTGGAGTGACGAATCACGCTTCATCTGGCAATCCGATGGATGTGTCTGGGTTTGGCGGTTGCCAGGAGAACACTACTTGCCTCACTGCATTGTGCCAAGTGTAAAGTTTTGTGGAGGGGGGATTATGGTTTGGGGTTGTTTTTCAGGGGTTGGGCTTAGCCCCTGAGTTCCAGGGAATCCTTAAGGAATCAGCATACCAAGACATTTTGGACAATTTCATGTTCCTAACATGACTGCGCACCTGTGGACAAAGCAAGGTCCATAAAGACATGGATAAGCGAGTTTGTAGTGGAGGAACTTGACTGGCCTGCACAGAGTCCTGACCTTAATCCGATAGAACTCCTTTGGGATGAATAAGAGCAGAGACAGCGAGCCAGGCCTTTTTTGTTCGAAATCAGTGCCTGACCTCATAAATGCGCTTCTAAAAGAATGGTCAAACATTCCCATAGACACACTCCTAAACCTTGTGGACAGCCTTCCCAGAAGAGTTGAAGCTGTTATAGCTGCAAAGGGCGGGCCAACTCAATATTGAACCCTACAAATTAAGACTGGGATGCCAATAAAGTTCATATGCGTGTAAAAGCAGGCATCCCAATACTTTTAGCAATATAGAGTGAGTGTGTGTATACACACACACACACATATATATATATACACACACACACACATATACACACACACACTCACAAATTCGAGCTACAAAGGATGGGCCAACTCAATATTGAATCCTACGGACTAAGACTGGAATACCATTAAAGTTCATGTGCGTGTAAAGGCAGGCATCCCAATACTTTTAAAGCAATATAGTGTGTGTGTGCATATATATATATATATATAATTTTTTTTTATTATTATTTATTTCCCGTTGCCCCCACCCCCCCCCCAGGAAAAAAATAATCATCAGTTAAAAAAAAGGGGAAAGAATAGAAATTTGTTGATCTGCAAACACAGCTTTGCACCAGTATTTTTTGTTTAACCAGCGGGCTGATAAAAAAACAAAGAAAAAAATTAACCCAATTCCCCCATTCAGCATTCAACATTCATTGTATTCCGATAGCAGAGACCCTTCCAGATCACAGATCAGCATTGCAGGCTAGAGCCGTTGGCGCTGATCAATCAAGGAAAATCTGCCAGGGCGGTTGTACAGAAGTTGGCTGGCAGATGTACAACCACAGTGCCCATACATGGATCAAAATTGCTTAATTGGCCAAATTCTGATCTTTGGATGGCCAGCTTAAAGTGGGTTGATTGAAGGAAAAAAAAAAAAAAAAAAGAATAAACACCAACACAAGTGAGGTGGATGGAGAAATCCTCCCCGCTGAGACATTGTATTGTCAGCAGGACTCCTCCACTGTGAGAAAACACTAATCAGTGGCTGCAGCCACTGACTGACAAAAGTTTTCCAACATTCCCGTTTGACAAAAGTCAATCTAATTATTATCCGATTATTATACATGGATCGAAATTCAACTGGCTTCTGCACTAAAAAGATGTTTTCACGAGGACAGGAGAAATCTTCCATGACAGACAGACAATAAAAAATCCTAACAGTGGTTCAAAACCTATTCTTTTATTAAAATAAAATACAGTAAAAATTGGTTGGAGCTTGTCAGAAATCATTTGAAAGAACTAGAATTTTTTTTTTCTTCAATGTGTTCCAGCTGAGCAAATATGAGAAAAAAAAAAAGCCTGGCTCTCAAGACACAGAAACAGAAGCTTTCAATACCTCGTTCTGAGAAAGCTGAGCCACCAATTGCCTTAATGAAAAGCGAGAGTATTTTTAATCAACTCTGAGAATATCAGGAACAAGCAGAAAGGAAATGAAATTCGTTTTCTATTAATGTAGGTAATAAAATCATAAATACAACCTGAAAGTACTGCCCGATTACCACACCAGCTCCGCGGACCATCCTGTCAAAGGCTCATCCAATCACCGGTACTTCAGAACCGCAAGCGCTATCATCTGACTGAGGGATCATTACTGACTGCCCAGTAAATGAATACGAGTCACCAGGGTATTTCATTAGGTGTACGGTAAATGAACTAAACCACTCTGTACACGCTCAATTGTATTTCTGCCCGCTGCCTATCGATCAGGAGTAACTCGCTTAGCGAGGCAGAAGAACAGGAGACTGGCGCAGTAAAAACTATTCAGCATGTTTCCAAGTCCGCTCTCTTTTATGCAAGTCCCTGTAGTAACATTCCGAAATATTTTTAGTTCCTATCCAACAATGAACACCTAATTGTAAAACATAAAAAATGTCCATGTTATTGGAAAAAGTACACAATGACATGCATTTGTGAAAACCAAGCGGGAATACTACAGGACATGGGCAGACAAACCCAGCAAGAAGCCAGTCGGTGTCACCAGCTACACTATACAGTACAGAGATTTCACAAAACTCCCAATAACTGACACTGAGCACTTTACTATTCTGTGAGCCCGCACATATTCTACGTGTTTCTAATGTTTTCATCTCTAAATTAAAATTTTTGTTTTACTTTCATGTACCTGAATGAAAAAATGTGCATTAAAGGTGCAATAGGAGATCCTACCTTAATATTATTCCTATGTAAATTGTGGGTGCTATACAAGTACCCCAAATAAATACATAAATGATTCCAAGCTAGACCCACCAGGATTCCGTCCTTCACAAGGTATTGCACTTTTGTATTAAAAAAAAAAAAAAAAAGTAAAAACAGTCTTGAAACTCCTTCAAATGTCCACAGACATTACAGCTACTCTGTGTGGAAGTAGCAGAATATTCTTCCATGTATTGTGCAAGTGTAATCCGCCTCAGAGATCACGGCGCTCCCCTGACAATGCGTTCACTTTCGTTTTTCCACCAAAGACCAACACCATCCTTGTTAAAGTGTTACTATTTTTATTTTTTTATTTATTACAGGTACTTGTATAGCAACCGTCAATTTATGCAGCGCTTTACACATATATTGTACATTTAAATTAGTCCCTAACCCTCAAGGGGTGTACAATCTAAGGTCCCTAACTCACATTCATACATACACATATTAGGACCAATTTAGACAGGAACTATTTAACCTGCCAGCATGTCTTTGGAGTGTGGGAGGAAACCGGAGTACCCGGAGGAAACCCACACAGGCACAGGGAGAACATGCAAACTCCAGGCAGGTGGTGCCGTGGTTGGGATTTGAACCAATGACCCTAGTACTGCCAGGTGGAAGTGCTAAACATTTACTAAACCCACAGTAGTAAAATCAGTCTGTAAATGCAGTAAAGCATACTTGTTATACTCACGGTGGAACCTAAGGGGTTAATCCTCTGCATTGTGTAAAAAGTTTGAGCCTGTCTTCTCTGATCCTCCCCTTTTTCTACTGTCCCCAATCTATCTGCTGATAGTACAGAGCTCTAGGAGTTGTTCCGCACATGCTCCATTTAGTGTGTACAGCTAGAGAGGGTGCATGTAATCAGAACAGAGACAATCAGCACTGTCCAGACAGAGGGTCCGGAGTCCTCCAACCTCATAGGACAGTCAGAACAGAATGAAAATTCCTTCTACAAGCTTTACCCAGTGCTCAGATGGACACTGATAGAAGTCACTAGACGGCTAAACACTGCTGATGAGAAAAGTTATTTAGCAGTTTATATTTACTACAATAATTGCATTTGCATGTTCTGTGTACTGTGGGACATAGTGATATAGTGAATGCAGGGTCCTGGGTTTAGTACCACTTTAAAGCATCACCTAGGTTCAGCATATACTTTCAAAATTAAAACCTTTTTCCTAGATAACACAAGCACATAAATCCTGGCCCTTCAATTCTCACACAGATCAGCCCCTTCTTCGGCCTCTCCCTTTCTACAAAGTTACAACCTGATTGAGAACAGAGGGAGCGGGAACTGAGGAAATGTTTCCTACTTTCTGCAGCAGAATGAGGATGTCCTTCTCTCCCAGACTGCATCTCTCCTAGGTACAACCTTTTTCCTAGAGCACAAGGACAGCTTTTTAAATGATAAAAGACAGTTGCATGTGAAAAAGTATACAGCTGCTGCAGATCTAATTTATGAAGACTAGTAAAGTTACTGATGAGTCCACTTTATAGCCAAAATCTGCTAATTAAAAAAAATAAAAATCCCCCTTCCATCATTGCAAGCATTAAATACTCAAAGTGGTTCTAAGCCTAATTTTTTTCCCTAAAATTAAAAATATGTTATACTTACCTATTCTGTGCAATTTTCAGGAGAAAATTGGATCATGGTTTGCTGGGTTGTTTTTTGCTTTCCTCTTGATCAACTGTGGGTGTATGATTATAACTTCTTTTTTTTTAACGGTTGAACTGGATGGACTTTTGTATTTTTTCAGCCAGACTAGCTTTTTTAAATATGTGCAATGGTTTTTTACAGAGCGGCCCTGAACCTCCTCTTCTAGGGGACCCCACCAGCGATCTTGGCTCCTCCGCTTCTTGGTCTGCTCCCATAGCAAACTGCTTGCTATGAGGGGAGATGTGCAGGCTCGATCCCGAGCTGGGCTGTGTGCATCTATAGACACACATAGCGTAGCTCGGCCCCAACCCCCTGTTGATTGACAACAAAAAGTCAATGGCTTCTACTGCTATCAGCAAAGCCTGCGAGACTGTTAAGAGGGGACAAAAGCTACTACAGATAGGACAATGCTGAATTGAGAATGGACTCAATGGAGAAGGGGGGAGGGGGTGTTGCTGGGGGAGCTGTTATTGAAAAGTTTTCTTTACCTTAACGCAGTATGTTAAAGGCAAGAGACGGCATTCCCCAGCCTCTCCTCCTCCCAGAGATCACTCACCGGCATGTCTGTAGCCCCAGAGCTTTCTTTCTGGCAGGTAATCGTAAGATATTGCAAACATTAACATGAGTGACATTATATGTGATCATACCATCTTCTAATGAGGACTGCTCTCTGATCATGACAGAATGAATTCCTAAGAATTGGAACAAAGAAAAAGATGTTGTCACTAGTAGCCAAACCCCGTGTTGACTTTCCCAGTGATGGTCAGAGAATGAAAGCCAAAGCCTCATTTCTCGCAGGCGTCCTATCTTTCCTGTGGACTGGATTGCATACAGCAGCCACACAGAAATGTGCCATTCAATAAAAAGGTTAAAAGTTAAAATTGCACTCAGGCTGTTTAAAAATGATTATAGCCTAAGGGTTTGTAAGTGGAGCTGAAGCGTTAGGGAGAGCTCATTAATAACAGCCTTCTCCTGCTCTCTGCAAATTCGACTCAATCATGATGGCTGTCCATTTAGCTGGTTGGCTGCACTGAGGATGGACAGAGTGCGGCCCATAATGGAGTTCAGGCAGCCATCAGGAACTCTACGGGAACAGTCAAGCTGGAAGCTCCTTGCCTGGCTTTACTGGTTAATGGATACACTTTAACAGGCCTGTATAAAAAGGTCAGCACATAGAGAGGCGCATTGACGGGATGTTTCCAGAGTCTGGCCTCTGTGAGGGTGCTATTTTCACTTTCACAGGGATCAGGAGTTCACCACAAGACACTGACTAATCTCTGGCATGGAGCATTTGGGAGTTTTCATATCCCCGAGGTTAGAGTCTTGGAGGAGGCGTATTTACACTACTTTACAGGAAGTTTGGAGCGATAACCACCAAAAGAATCTGTATTTTCTTTTAACTAAAAGAGTATCCACTCTTACAGTTAAAGGGCCAGTTCTCCAAAACGATATCTCAATCTATGGAGTCTGGTGGGCTAAGTCACCTGCTGGCTCCCTACATCTCCTGAGAACCTCAGCAACTAAATCATTCCTAATCCCGTTAACACAAAATAATACAAACTGGATAGGTGTAGTGGATTGTGATAGACAGTCCACGTTCTATTAGATGGTCAGTAAAATGACAATTTTATAGTCTTGCTACTCTCTGCTTCTTGCTCTCTAAATTCCTTACTCTCTTAAGAAAACAATCAGATATAGGGCAACGGAACAATGATGATAATTAAGATGGCGCCTTCATCCGGAGTCTCACCCTAGGAGACTCATTAGAAGAAAAGTATCTTTTAACGTAAACAACCCCCATAAAAAGGAATGAGTCGTTTTGGTGACAATGATTGGAAGATATCAACACGGATGGAAGAACACGCAGGAAACTTAGGGGACTTTTCACCCAATCATCGGATATGCTTCGCCTGCATCATGAGACTTATAAATGTTACTGTTATTTCCTCAATAAAGTAGAAAAATTAGGAAGTTGGCAAACTGCATTCTGTGCCAGTGTCTTACTTCCACGTGCATGTATTCTCACATTAATTAGGCTCACTGGTAGCTGTGGTCGGTAAGTGATCGCATCCAAAACATAGGTTTTGTGCAAAATGAAGCAGTGGTGCACTAAGGAATCAGTAGATGAAGATAAAAACTAAAGCACAATGAACACACTTCTTCTAAAATCATCCAGTCCATATATGAAGAGGTACCCAGAAAACTTTGCCTTGCAACTTTGATGGAGGGCAGAGAGTAGCACTCTTTAACCATGGAACATTATTTATTTCAGGTACTTTTATAGCACTGTCAATTTATGCAGCGCTTTACATATATATATTGTACATTCACATCAGTCCCTAACCCTCAAGGGGCGTAAAATCTAAGGTCCCTAACTCACATTCATACATACACATATTAGGGCCAATTTAGACAGGATCCAATTAACCTACCAGAATGTCTTTGGAGTGTCGGAGGAAACTGGAGTACCCGGAGTAAACCCACGCAGGCACAGGAAGAACATGCAAACTCCAGGTAGGTGGTGCCGTGGCTGGGATTCGAACCAACGACCCTAGTACTGCCAGGCAGATGTGCGAGACATTTATCCACTGTGCTGCCCAACATCAATGTACAAAATTAGAAAATACCAGCCTTGTGTGTCAAATCTGTAACTGAAAGGAATAAAATAATGTGCAAATGAAAAATCCTTGGAAAGAGGACATAACAAAAGGTGATAACTGGTAACCAGAAAATGCCGCAAACCAAAGAGGATGACCGGCTAAAGTAAACTGGGTCATAGATCCTGGTGCAAGCACCTTTCACAGTTCCCTCAGCTACTATGCAAATTCAGGATGCCACTTGTCAGGAACGCATTTCAGGTAAGGTTATACGTCATCAGATGTATTTATATTCATTTACAGAAATTTTTGCCCAATAACGATCAGAAGAATCTGCATTTTCTTTTAAACGCTTACAGTTAAAGGGATAGTTCATGAAAAGTTATTCCAATCTTTGGAGTCAGATGGACCAAGTTATCTGCTGGCTTCGCACATCTCCTGAGCATTCCAGAAACAAAATCTTTCCTAATTCTGTTCTTCCCTACCCCAAGGTATTTTCACACCTATTATCACATTCTTCAACATTTCACATCCATTGGTAATAGCTGTGGCAGATATAAAGATCTGGGAAATAAATCTGCAGAGATCACAAGTTGGCAATTTTTTTTTTTTTAAATACAGTTTTGAATATAGTATTGAAGGGTAACATCCTTACTAATTTATTTTGCTGCCTGTGTACCACTAGGGAAATTTACCTTCAAATCCTGTCCCAGAAGTGCAACAGAAAGTTAAAGTGTTACTAAACCCAGGACCCTGCATTCTCTATATCTGGTCTCCCACACAGAACATGGAAGTGCAATTATTTTAGTAAATATAAACTGCTAAATACCTTTTCTCATCAGCAGTCAGAGCAGTCTTGTGGCTTCTATCAGAGTTCAGCCAAGCACTAGCTAAATCTTGTAGAAGGAGTTTTCTTTCTGCTCTAGGAGGATGCAAAACCCCTGACCTCTGTCTGACCAGTGCTGATTGGCCCTGTGCTGACCACATGCACTCTCCCAAGAAAAAAAAAAACCTCTCTAGTAATACACACCAAACTAAGCATTTGCAAAATGCCTACAGTTCAGTCTGTCTTATCAGGAGATAAGAGGTGGTCGCTTAAAAAAGGGGAGGAACAGAGCAATCAGGATCAAACAGCCTTTTTACACAATGCAAAGGATTAACCCCTTGGGTTCCACAGTGAGAACAACAAGCATGCTTTACTGCATATACAGACTGATTTTACTGTTGTGGATTTAGTAACACTTTAAAAGAAAAACCTCCTAACATGAGGAAAATTCCCCTCTTAGACAGTTGTTCTTGGCACAAGTGTCCCCAATGGAAGATTTCCCCTCATATTGTGTTCTTGGGATGACTCCAATGTTGGACTATCCCTAAATTTCTCTCTCAGCAAAACTGCTCACCAGTACATGAAGACTGAATCTATTCAGTGGGGATACAGACACCAACAAAACAGAATATCTAATCCTTCTCACTGTATCCAAAGTAGTAAAATATGTGGCCTAGAGAAACACTTTAAAGCCCAATTTAAGTTTCACATCTTTATCTCCCTTTTTAATCTTGTATCCCGCTTGTTACCATTGACAACTGATTTTTGCTTGTAGAAGCTTTAAAATACTTTTTCTCATTATAAAAATGCTGTTTTCTATCCTCCACTGTGCTCTATGCTTGCAGAGCAGAGTAATAGCCACACCCCTCAGCACACAGACTTGTAAAGCAAAACAGGGTGTGCCTGATCAGGACTGTGTGATCTGATGAAAGCAAAACAGGGTGTGCCTGATCAGGACTGTGTGATCTGATGAGAGCAGCGGGTCTTTTCTGGTTCCTATTCCATATATTACAGTCCTATTAGACAGCATAACCTTTAAACAGAAAATTACAGGCAAGACTGTAAAAATGCAGGGTTTCAGTAGAATGCCTCTATGATGTATTATTTCTGGACTTTTATTGAGTTTTAAAGTGGAACTGGAGTCCCATGATTCCATTCTGGGCATCTGTTAGATGTCAGTGGATAGATTACGAATGCTGGGACACCTAATCTGCTGGTTGGGTTCTAGTGAGATCTTGCAAGAAACCTCAACCAAACATCAAGTCATGATGGGCTGTCTCAATACAGCAAATGTAGGAATGCCCAGCCATTAGATAGGGCCGCAGTGGCACAGCTTCACTGTAGAAACAGTAGCTCTACTTTAACCCCTCCCCCGCCGCCCTATAGCACAAATACTGCTACAGGGCTGCGCAAAATCAAATGATATTGCATTTCTGGGTAGGGGGGCCGCACGTGAGCCCCCCTACTCGCGCTGCCATTGGCGGCTACAGCTGTCAATCACTGGGTCCCAGCCGGGGATTCCCCACCGGCACCCAGCAATCGCCAAAGAACACTGTATGTAAACAATACAAATCTCTCCCCTGTGAGCTCCAGCATGCTGCTTTGTTTTGCTCTGCATAGCAGAGCCATACAAAGCACCATGCTTACATAGTAAACCACACACAGCACAGTTAGTAAACAGCACACAACTAACCCTTTAATCACCCCAGATGTTAACCCCTTCTTGCCCAGTGTTAATAGTACAGCGTCAGTGCTTCTTTTTTTAGCACTGATCACTGTAGTAGGGTCACTGGGGATGTCAGTGGCAGTTAGTCCCCCTCAGTGTCAGAATGCCCACCGCAGTCCCGCTATAAATCGCTGATTGCCGCCATTACTAGTATAGAAAATTTTTTTTTAATTCTAGTATATATACCGTCATTTGTAGATGCTATAACTTTCACATAAACCAATCAATTTACACGTATTGTTTTTTGATTCTTTATTAACAAAGACATGTAGCAGAATACCTTAAATTAATGCCAAAATTTTTTTTATTGAATGTTTTAAAGCAAAAAAATCTAAATATTGTCAGTCTTCTTTTGTTTATAGCGCAAAAAATAAAAAAACAGCAGAAAAAATACCACCAAAAGAAAGCTCTATTTATGGGGAAAAAAGGAACATAAATTTAATTTGGGTGCAGCATTGCATGACAGCGCAATTGTCTGTTAAAGTAACGCAGTGCAGTATCACAAAATATGGCCTGATCAGGAAGGGGGGTAAATCTTCTGGAAGGCAAGTGGTTACAGTATCACTAAATAATTCTGTGTATATAAACCCCCTAATCCTACACAGTGTTATAATGTACAGCCTTTGATTGAAAATTAAAAATAAAAGCGATGCCAGACAATTGTATCCAATAGTAGATGGTACTGCAATTGTTTTTGTCTTTTTGTGCTATTGGAATTGGTGTCACTTTAATGCTAATTTGATTGATTTGTAGCTTGAAGCTCAAAGCTCCAAAAACACTCAAACTTAAAAATCAACTGTTCTCTATGGCGATTGTTTGCACAATCAGGCACCATAGAGAACAACTGATTTTTTTAAGTTTGTGCATTTTTGGAACTTTGAGTTTCAAGCTACAAAGCTACAAATTGCACAAGTGTGAATACAGCCTAAGGTTGCCAATAACAAAACTTCAAAAAGAGGTCTATCGAGGAGAGTAGGAAAAGCAGCCATTTGAGGCAGGAACGTAAGAATACTTGTTGGGATAAGAGAATTTATAAAAAGAATGTAAAGGAAAAACACAAAAAAAAATCCAACATAAAATCAACCTTGTTTAAAAAAAAAAAAAAAAAAAGAAGATATCTGTGCAGTAACCTACCATAACCAACCAATAATAATTCCCTCTGCTGAAATCAGCATCAGACAGGTTGCTTTAGGTTACTGTACAAAACTGAACAAGACGTTTCTAAATGTAAAGAGCTAATCTTTTCAAAATGTATCAGGTGACTTGCTATATGGACGTTAAAATGGAGCGGCTTTCACAAAATTTGTTTAACCATAGGATGTCGAACGTCATTTTCTAACAATGGATGGTTTAGGTAACTGTGGTGAACTATGACAGGTGTTACACCCCGGTCACATCGGGTGCGACTTGGCATGCGAATTTTATTGTCTGCTATTAGAGCGGTCATATCGATGCAGTGCCGCACCGATTTCTAAAGTAGTGCACGCACTACTTTTGTTGCGATTTGCATAGACATCTGTGTCAGATGTCTTGCAAATCGCAACTGAAATCAGCAGGTCACCCAATTTTAAAATCGCGTGACTTCACTGTAAGTTGCACTATTTCAAAATCTGCTTTGATGTGACCGGGGGCTTAATCGGCTCTGGGGCTTCCAAATTTATCTATAGAATGCTCAAAATTATGTCTGCAGCACAATGTTCACATTAGAAATTCTAGTGGTGTCATTTCTGATGTCACCAAGATTTTCTGGGTGTTCCATGGCAATCTTGGAGCAGATCAGAGCTGATCTAACTCTGCCCTGCCTTCCCTATAAAAGGAAGAAAAAAAAAAAAGTTAAAGAAAAGCGAAAAAAAAAGGATTAGACTCACGAGGGTGTAAATTTCTGGACTTAAATGTTGAGCTTTGGGTAGAAAGTAAAATGGAAAGCATGCCTTAGTACTGTATTTCTGTTTTCACAGAACAGGATAAAAAAAACCAAAAAAAAAAAAACCAAAAAGAAAAAAAACTCCCCGAGAAAACTGAATTTACTTTTACTACTGTCTTCCAATGATTCCCCCACAAAAACCCCAATCTGAGAAATTGCCCACCTAAAGTCTGGATGTCCTCACCCTAGCACATGACCTAAATGTTTTTTTTTGAGGAACAAGGTAGGTGAACCAGAGAAGAAATAAACTTCAATTTTCCATTTCATCCTGTACCACGAATTTCAGAGAAACATGCCGTGCTTTTTCTTTAACCTACTCCAATCGCAGCCTATAGTTTAACATTTCTCAACATGGTGTTCCATAGTCACCTGAAAGATCTACTGTATATAGGTGACCCTAAAAAGGGATTTATACTGATCGCTCGATTGTTTGGGTTGGAGTTGGGGGTGTAGGACAAGGCAGAAATGAGCAAATCTAGTGACCGCACCTGCTGCTGAATCAAACTCCTGTCCAGTTGTCTTCTCCCATAGCCCAACACCAAAACCTGAAACTGGCCCTACTGGTGTGGACCCCCAAAGCAACTCAACTGTATTTTTTTTTTCTTACTGCTACTTCAGATTCTTCTAAAAAGAAACAGTCTACATTAATGGCAGTACTTTTAACTTTACCGTTTGTGCGCTTTACTGAATTGCTTCACTCTTCTTACTGCCACCACCCACACATCTGCCATTTCTGATAATAACCCATTTAGCAAACACGGCCTGATAAATCAAATGCTGGAACAGTAAATACGTTGCAGAAATCTTTTTTTTTTTTCTTCTTCTACTAGCCAAAAGGCTGCAGTTTATTTGCAATATTAATGCATACTAATGAAATAATATAAATGCATACTATGAATAATGTGAATAACATTGCACTTTGAAACATAACATATTCACTTCCCCTAAAAATGGTGTAATGAGATAGACGGCAGAGGTGTAAACTAGGCTGGATAGTGAAGGTTTATTTATATGCCTACTAAATGCTTGCCTAGTCATTTCCTACCCGTTCACTCATTCTGTATTCCCGCTACATAATCTATCAGAGATATTTCAGAGGGGAGTAGACACACTCCTCTAATCAAGATTTCTCCAGAAAGGCAAATGTAAATAAAGGCTATACATAGAAATCCATATGAACACTCATACCAAATCCCCCCACAGCCGATGTCAGAAAAACAGGGACAGTACCATTAATGCAAGAAAAACATTATGTTTTAAACTCTCTTTAAAAAGTATTCATAGCCCTTGAAATGTCCCACATTTTGTCATGTTACAACCAATAACGTAAATGTATTTTATTGGGATTTGATGTGATAGACCGACACAAAGTGGCACATAATTGTGGTGTGGAAAGAAAATCATAAATTGCTTTCAAACTATTTTACAAAGAAGTCTGTGAAAAGTGTGTCATGCATTTGTATTCAGCCCCCCTGCGTCAATACTTGGTAGAACCACCTTTGGCTGCAATTCCAGCTGCAAGTCTTTTTGGGGATGTCTCTACCAGCTTTGCACATCTAGAGAGTGAAATGTTTGCCCATTCTTTGCAAAATAGCTCAAGCTCTGTCAGACTGGATGGAGAGTGTCTGTGAACACCAGTTTTCAAGTCTTGCCACAGATTCTCAATTGGATTTTGGTCTGGACGTTGACTGGGCCATTCTAACACATGAATATGCTTTGATCTAAACCATTCCATTGTAGCTCTGGCTGTATATTTAGGGTTGTTGTCCTCCTGGAAGGTGAACCTTCGCCCCAGTCTCTTGTCTTTTGCAGACTCTAACAGGTTTTCTTCTAAGATTGCCCTGTATTTGGCGCCATCCATCTTCCCATCAACTCTGACCTGCTTCCCTGTCCCTGCTAAAAAAAAAAAGCATCCCCACAACATGATGCTGCCACCACCATTTTTCACGGTGGGGATGGTGTGTTCAGGGTGATGTGCAGTCTTAGTTTTCTGCCACACATTGCGTTCTGCTCTTAGGCCAAAAAGTTAAAGTTTTGGTCTCATCTGACCAGAGCACCTTCTTCCACACATTTACTGTGTTCCCCACATGGCTTCTCGCAAACTGCAAATGAGACTTCTTATGGCTTTCTTCCAACAATGGCTTTCTTCTTGCCACTCTTCCATAAAGGCCGGATTTGTGGAGTGCACAACTAATAGTTGTCCTGTGGACAGATTCTCCCATTTGAGCTGTGGATCTCTGCAGCTCCTCCAGAGTTACCATGGGCCCCTTTGGCTGCTTCCCTGATTAATGCTCTCCTTGCCCGGCCAATCAGTTTAAGTGGATGGCCATGACTTGGTTGGTTTGCAGTTGTGCCATATTCTTTCCATTTTCAGATGATGGATTGAACAGTGCTCCATGGAATGTTCAAAGCTTGGGATATTTTTTGTATAACGTAACCCTCCTCTAAATGTCTCCACAATGTTATCCCTGACCTGTATGGTGTGTTCCTTGGCCTTCATGATGCTGTTTGCTCACTAATGTTCTCTAACAAACTTTGAAGGCCTCACAGAACAGCTGTATTTATACTAAGATTAAATTACACACAGGTTTCTAATTAGGTGACTTCTGAAGGCAATAGGTTCCACTAGATTTTAGTTAGGGGTATCAGAGTAATGGGTGCAGAATACAAATGCACACCACACTTTTCAGATATTTATTTGTAAAACATTTTGAAAACCATTTATCATTTTCCTTCCACTTCAAAATTATGTGCCACTTTGGTTGCTGTATCACATAAAATCCCAATAAAAAACATTTACGTTTTTGGTTGTAACACGACAAAATGTGGAAAATTTCAAGGGTATGAATACTTTATCAAGGCACTGTAAGTTGATTTCACCAGGGAAGCAATCCTGTGTGTTGTGACATTTAGTTCAATAGAATTTTTAAGACACAAAGCAGAGAGAAAAAAACGTGGTAGTGTCTGAGACATACATAGGAGACCCTTCTGCTAGCATTTTCTGGAAAAAAAATTGGTTTAAAGAGATATGTGCATCTCTAGGAGGCAGCAAACAGACTTGAGAAGGTTGGTTCTGCTTTACATCTTCCATAAATTATCTCATCTTGGTGTTGTCCTTATCAAGTGATCAGCTGGAACTTGTCTGAGAGGGCTTAGCTGAAGATACATATTAGAAAATCCCAGAAGGTCCAATTAAAGCAGCAAAAATTATGAGTTTGAACCAAGGTTTATTTTCCATATTTTCTTTTGTTTACAATATTGGGAAAGCTTGCTGGAATTCAGTGTTCTCCTAGCAAGATGGTTTTAGTTTAGTTACAATATAGCAAGCACAAGATTTTGATGTTATCTGAGATATCAGCAAAGATGAAAGCATCAACTGTCTGTAGCTGGACTTTTTACATGTGTTTTTTATTCTTACTTTTGCTTCTGCAGTTTTTGTAAATCTTTTAAGTAAAATTCTTTAAAAAAAAAAATAGGATACTGGCAATAGAAGACTTGGGGAACAGTAAGATTAGAACCGCTTTTGGATTGCTGGCTACTCTCTCAAAATTGAGTAGACATATGTAGCAGATAAACAGCTATGGGTTTTCATATCTGGGATCCATATATCATTTGCTGAGCAACAGAAACAATCATTCAAGAGACATACACATGGCACAGTCTCAGTCTTTGAATAATTCTATTCTCCTCACCATCCATTCCTTTTCAGAGCAGATACCTCATTTTCAAAAGATGACAGATTATTATAAATCAGGCATACATATCGACATACAAGGTCAAAGATCTTTGTATGCAATTAATCTGTATGTGCATGTAAATGATCACCAAGGGCGGCCATACATGGATTGAAATTTGGACAATTCAGCATGGATTGGCCAAATTTTGATCCATGTATGGGCTGACTGGTTGTGCACAAGTTGATGTATCGATTGACTTCTGTACAGCCAGCCTGTTGGATTTTTCCAAATGATTAGTGCACAGGCAATAGCTGACAGCATTAATCGTTGCATTCTGATGATGGGAAGGTCTCCCTGCTGTCAGAATACAATAGCACAGAAGGAGTGATTCCTCCATCCACCTCGAGTGTGGGGATGGGAAAATCGGATCATTTGATTCAAGTATGGTCAGCTTAAGAATAAAGTGGTAAGCCTACTGAGAAATTTCCCATGTACTGGACATGCACATCTCAGCTTGGATGATCTCCAGTTCCTAAAAGACAATGTGTGGAGTTCGGTTATCTCTACTCTACTTTGGTATGTAAGCAGAGATAAACAGAAAGTTGGACACAGTGAGATGGTCCCATGACTAAACATTAAAAAGAAAAAAAGCGTTTCCATCTCGCTGGATTGTTTTTTTGTTTTGTTTTTTCCATTGACCCTATGCTTGAGATCAGTCATGCGGTGTCTTTTACACTATGCTAGTGCACAAGAAACACCCAGATTTATTACACGGCTTGCCAAACGTATGTATTATGAGACCAACTAGCGACTCAATACAGGCTGACAGCGATGAACTACAGAACACCAGCACAATTTATGCAGGTCAGCAACAGAGCCCTTTTAACCTGAAACAACAAACTAAAATTAGCAGCACTTTTTTAGTGGCTCATAAATCTCAAACGCTAAATCTTTGACATACGAGAACACTTACAATGCTGACGGACTGGGATTATCCCGGGAGAAGCAATTTCTAAGAAAGCACATCCAAATGTTGCCAATTCCTGCACTCCTTTTTAAAAAGCACTCCATTTGTAACCTCTGACTTGAAACAAGCTGTATTCATAGATACCAGAGAATGAAGCCATCGCTGCTTACTAAAACTGGACAAGTCAGGAGGCCAATGAAAATTTTCAGCTGTTCCATTGCTTTCCTCATATTTTCTTTGTTATTATTGTCAGTGGAAACACATGCTCCCTGGATCTTTGAAAACAAGGCAGAAGCTGAATTTTTTTTTTTTTTGTCTTTGGAGAGTGGAGAACGGATAGAACCTCTGTCTTTTAATGTCTCCACTGGAAATAATTAGTTTCTTTCCTAGTGATGAAATTACAGAAAGAACAGCTTTGGTCCCCAAAACATAGACGGCCAGTGAAAGTTCCAGTTGCACTGCATGGGTTAACTGCGCATTTTGTCTAGGGGCACACTCCAAGGCTATACTTACTCGATCCTTCGGAAAACTACGCTCCCCAATGTACGACACAGGACTGCTCCTGCTGTCCTCATGTCCAGAGGTAGTCTATGGGCGCGATGAAGTCTGGAACAGTCCATTCACAAGACCACTAGGAAGTGTGGGGGGGGACCGGTCTTGCACTCGGAGGATTAGGTAAGTATATCTCTGCTCTGAAATCCCCTAGACAAAAACGAGCAGATAACCCGTGCAGTGCGGGCACAGCCCTACTGCATGGGAGATAAAAAATGATTGCCGGAATTCTTCTTTAACTTTTTTCTCTCTATCTCTACTGTTGAGGTGATGATTTGATTATATGCTGCTTCTTAAATTTTTGCAGTGGCCCTACACCTTGGATGCCAATAGGCTACTCAGCACTAGTGGAGCTCTCCTCTTCAAGTGGGTTACTTTTCCCTTATAGGGTCTTATGGAGCCACCATTGCGTGTGCACTCCGCGCCAGGAGCTTTGTCACCACAAACACACAGTCAATAAACTTATCATGAAAATCTGCTGCCCTGCACTTAATTCCTCCCTTCTTAAAGCCAATAGATGGACAGCTGCTGTCCTTTGAGATTTGGTGCACAGAGTGTGCTTTTTCAACAGGAAATTTGGGAAAGTGGCACTTAGGGATCTGGCAAAGCTGGTATGTGTTTGGGCAAACTTTTAAACAAAAGAGGTGTACTGTTGCAGATGGCCTTCTTGCAGTTTAAACATGCAGAGCATTTAATACTATTTTAACTCTGGTGAAATTGGGAAATTACAAATCTATCCCCTCCCCCATTTTGCAAGACCCATCCAACCATTGTGAAATCTCTTGGGTGTTCATCTTTAAAAATAAAATCACAATTCCCTGTATGTCAAACTGCAAGGTGCTTCATTCCTTACACAGTACAGGACTGCAAGTTGTTCACAGCTGGCCTAAATATTTAAACCTGATTTAATGGTTCAGTAAATGGTCCCTCGTATAAAAGAAAATATTTTATGAGCTCAATATCCCAACATATAATTATGGCAGACCAGAGACCAGAAAAGGATGTGAGTGAATCACAGCCCTGCCCTAAATACTGGGCACAGCAGAGCAAAGTCCAGCTCCAGCATGGAGTGGCTGGGCACAGCTGCAGTGCTGAGTGTGTTCTGCGGTCTGATAGGTCTCTGCTTGATCTGCGTGCACAACCATGCCAAACTATTTCACAACAAAACATTTGCTGCAGTTTGCCAACTCTTTGCCTTTTTGACCCAAAAGGAGGTGTCTGCTGACTCCAGTTCACTTTCCCTTTGCAGCACAAAAAACACAGCATCCACAGGCCAAATGGAGCTTTAAAGGAGACCTGTCAGTAAAAACCACAACACGTTAAACCTTGATTTGCATATGTATTAAGCCAATTTTGTTTCCTTTTTGCTATGGATAAAGTAGGGAAGGAACCTCTGCCAGAGCTTCATGGCTACCTGGAAGCTCCCCTCTCTATTTGCCCAGATGGTCATTGTCACTGGGACTGAAAGCAAGAGAAAAGTCAACTGGACACTGAACAGGTATAGAAGCCAAATCTTCCACTCGGGATAGTTCTTTCAGTGGCGAATGTCTAAAGGCGGCCATGCACGAATCAAAATTTGGCCGGTTTAGCAGCGACCAATCTAATTTTGATCCATGCATTAGGCTGGCTCTACCGATAAACTTGTGTACAACCAACCGGACGGATTTTTCCAGAACAATCAGCCGCCATGCACACGGGACGTTTTGATAACGCTGGTAATGTTAGCTGTGCAAAGTCACATTAAAAACGTGGATTTTTCAGGTTTTTTTTTAATTTTTTGCATTAATGTATAGTGGCGTTTTCCCACGATTGGGTTTTTTTTTTTTGACCAGAAAAATTAAAAAAAAAAAAAAAAAACGTCCAAAAACGCCAGTTTGCGGCGGTTTGCATTGTTAGAGTGTTTTTACAGCTAAAAATCTCCTCTAGAAACTCACTAGTCCTGGGGGCTATTTCCAGCCAAAAAATCATTGATTACAGTCTATGTATGCATTGACACACAGGATAACATGCTGGGGGGTTTACTGGCTGTAGAAAAAAAATGTCAAAAGCCAAAAACATCCGCTGTAAAAATGTCCAGTGTGCATGAGACCAGCTATAGCCGGCATCACTCAGAGTATTCGGACAGTGGGGGAAATCTCCCTGCTGGCGGTGGGGGAATTCTCCCTGCTGTCAGAATACAACACAGCGGGAGAGACTTCCCCATCCACCTCATATGCAATCATGGAGGAATTGGGTCATTTTTGGAAAAAAATAAAAATTTAGAAATGTATAGGCTGCCTTACCGGATATCCCTTCATTTGGAATGTTCTGCTGCCAATCCCTGTCAACTTTCACAACATGTTACACCCATATTCAGGATGTAACATGTAATGATGAGACCGGACCCCGCTTTGCCAGCTAGTGGGGGATCTTCTTCCCCCTCGCTGTCAAATTAAAAAAAAAAAAAAGTGGCCATGCGGTGCTCCGCCCAGTCAGCTGCGTCACTCATTCACTGTTCTGTGAAAGAGAAACTACAAGTCCCTACAGCCTTGGCAGGTGTCGGCTTTTAGTTCTAAATGATTTAACATGGCGCTGTGGAGCGCCGTGGTAGTTCATCGATGCTTCCTGTCAGTACATCTGCCTGCTTGTACATCCCGTATAGGCAAGCGGATATACTGACAGATCTGTATGGTACCAGCGATCTGCAATGGTTTACAGGCTCCTGCAACAACAAATAATAAATGCACAGTTTTTTTACCTGCAAAAAATGTGCATTTATTATTTTTGGTATAAAGGTGAACTTAACCTTTAAGACAGGGGTCTCCAAACTATGGCCCTCCAGGTGTTGAAGAACTGCAAGTCCCATGAGGCCTTGCAAGACAGCCACAGACAAGATCCCCAGAGGCATGATGGGACTTGTAGTACCTCAACAGCTGGATGGCTGTAGTTTGGTGACCCCTGCTTTAAGACAAAGTGAAGGAAAATCTGTGTCCTCACTGGGGAGATTTCATCGGGGTCACCTGGATAGTGAATGCAATAACAATATGTCATATTTTCTACTCACTCTCCCAAATAAATGTGCTTTTGCAGCATCTCTGCTCACATCAGAGAAATCATTTTTGCCCCCTTTTGCTGAATTAACATATCCTCCCCACTGAAGACACATACTTTGAGACTCTCGTGCTTGTTGACATCCAGTGCTGAAAGTCCTCTTTCCCTGGCAGCACCTGCATAGTTGAGCCCCATAAAATATGGGGCTCATCTACCTCTGAAGCATGGGATCGGTTAGATCAGCATATAAAGAGTTAAAGAATATCTATCAATTCCTTTCACAGTTCTGACCTCTAAGGGGCAAAGTACATGTAGTACTCTATCCCAGGCTTCTAAGTGCTTTCTAACCCTAGTTATGAGGTCCAACCTGCCCCCCTCTCCTCCTGCTGCGACCAACCTGACAACAGCTATGATGCAGGGGTTGTGGCTGCACTGCATGGGTTAACAGCTCATTTTGTCCCGGGGCTCATGGTAAAGCTATACTTACCCAGTCCTCCGATCCTCCGGAAATTCGCGCTCCCCCACATCCAGCGCTAGACTGTTTCTGCTGACTATACGTCCAGAGCCGATCTATGGGAGTTATGTCAGGAACAGTCCATTCACAAGACTGCTAGTATGCGAGGGGAAAGAGTGGCAGAGACCGGGCTTGTACTAGGAGTATTGGCCAATTAGGCAAGTATATCTCCATTTACTGAACCCCTAGAAAAAAACGAGCATCCATCCCAGGCAGTTGCAGGCACAGCCCCACTGTATGGGAAAATAACATTTTTGCCCGGAGTTCTTCTTTAAGGTGGGTTGGGGATGTATTTAACATGAATATAGATCAACCCTTCCTCCTAGATTGTAAGCTCTAACGATCAGGGCCCTCTGTTTCCTCTTATACCAAAATGTATTGTAACTGTAAAGTCTACCTTCATGTTGTAAAGCGCTGCGGAAACTGTTGGCACTATATAAATCCTGTATAATAATATTATTATAGGTGAGCGACTCCTGAATCCCCATTTTTATGTGTGTAGTAGAGGGTTTACTTTTATGTCACTGAACAGGCATTGGTATTAAAAAGCATTTGTAAATTTCCAACAATGTGAAGCCAACTCTACGCCCCATATAAACTATTCTTCAAGACAGGTCAGCTTTAACATGCATCTTTCACCCGACAAGGAGAAGATCAGGCTCTGCACAGCAATGCACTCATGTAACATATCATTCAAATGTCAAAAACTGATTATTATCAGACAATTATTCCTCTCCATTTGATTAAGAGTGATCCTAAATACTTCCTTTTCTGGCTTTGATGAAGCCAGCTACGCAGAATACACAGGCTTGTGGGATGAATGGGGAGAGGCAGACAGAAAACACAGAAATAAAACTCTGTAAGGCATCCTATTATTTATAATCAGCATTGACATTTCATTTTAAAGGGAGGACACCATGCCATAAAATAAAGCACAACTATAGTGGCCTGTGACAAGCCGGGACCAAAAGTAGACACCACTAAATACACGTAATGACACATTCACCAAATTGCCCCTGAGGGTCAATGCAGAAATTGCAAAGTACAGCAGATTCTGTTTTCCTTGCTGGGTGGTATTATAAAAAGGGAGGCAAAGGGAGTATAAATCAATTAAAGTGTAACTCCAAATTAGTGTCCCGCTACAGCCAACTAGGAAACAGCGCCGCTCTATAAAAAGTCAACAAGGCCTTTTCATTTACTTATGTGAATATCAGCCAAGCAGAGCTGCGCTTTTCAGCAAAGACAACACATGTGAATTTAATCCAACACTACTACTAAGATCTAACAACTCAAGCCGAATAGAACTATAGGTTAAAAAGCAGCTAAATACATTCACGGTGCATCAAAATAAAAGCAGTGAAAAGTCTTTTCTGTATTTTTTTTCTTTAAAAAGCAGCCGCAGCTCGAGTACAGCAGCCAGAATGCTGCAGGAGGACACTTTCTGTGTGAAAGCAGTGGTCTCTCTGCAGAGGTCCAACATGTCCCCTGCTGAGTCAAAGCTAGAGTTTCCCAAATAACGGGGGGCAGCATGAGGTTTACCGATTGCAGTTATAGGTGTGGCCTGTCAGATCTTTGCAGAGAGACCACTGCTTGTACAAAGCGGTGGTCTTTATCTGCAGCATGCTGGCAGGACAGATTTTCCAACTCAGGATTTGACTGCTTTCTAAAGAACATAAACTGTAAGACTTTGCAAACCTTTTGTTTTAATGTACCTGGTATACATTTAACTTATTTAAACTGAAAAGTTGGGCCATTTACATTAGAATAGCCTTCTTTTTAATTTGCTGTGGATCACTTTTCAGAGGGAGTTTGTTAGGTGGCTGGGAAGCATTATGTTGTCACCTCATTGTCTATTTCAACCCATAACAGCCTGCACTACAATACTGCATTGCATGCTCTTGCAGTGTGGCCCCATTCACCTTAGGTTGCATTCAGCAGCTGCTACTGCTCACCAAACAGGACAGGGAGTACACAGTGAGGAACAGAAGTATTTGAACACCCTGCGATTTTGCAAGTTCTCCCACTTAGAAATCATGGAGGGGTCTGAAATTCACATTGTAGGTGCATTCCCACTCTGAGAGACGGAATTTAAAAAAAAATTCAGGAAATCACATTGTATGATTTTTAAAGAATTTATTTGTCTTGCACTGCTGAACATAAGTATTTGAACACCTGAGAAAATAAGTGTTAATATTTGGTACAGAAGCCTTTGTTTGCAAAGAACTTTTTGGTCTAAACTTCACTCGTCGTGTTTGGAGGAAAAAGAAGCACGAGTTGCATCCCAAGAACACCATCCCTACTGTGAAGCATGGGGGTGGTAACATCATGCTTTGGGGGTGCTTTTCTGCGAAGGGGACAGGACGACTGCACTGTATTAAGGAGAGGATGAATGGGGTCATTTATTGTGAGATTTTGAGCAACAACCTCCTTCCCTCAGTCAGAGCATTGAAGATGGGTCGTGGCTGGGTCTTCCAACATGACAACGACCCGAAGCACACAGCCAGGATAACCAAGGAGTGGCTCCGTAAAAAGCATATCAAGGTTCTGGAGTGGCCTAGCCAGTCTATAGACCTAAATCCAATAGAACATCTTTGGAGGGAACTGAAACTCCGTGTTGCTCAGCGACAGCCCCGAAGCCTGACAGATCTAGAGGAGATCTGTGTGGAGGAGTGGGCCAAAATCCCTGTTGCAGTGTGTGCAAACCTGGTCAAGAACTACAGGAAACGTTTGACCTCTGTAATTACAAACAAAGGCTTCTGTACCAAATATTAACACTGATTTTCTCAGATGTTCAAATACTTATGTTCAGAAGTGCAAGGCAAATAAATTCTTTAAAAATCATACAATTGAGAGACAGAATTTAAAAAAAATTTAGGAAATCACGAGTGGGAATGCACCTACAATGTGAATTTCAGACCCCTCCATGATTTCTAAGTGGGAGAACTTGCAAAATCGCAGGGTGTTCAAATACTTCTGTTCCTCACTGTAACTGTTGCTGCAAATGAGAAGAAAAACTCCACAGCATGTGCCCACTCCAATCTGGCTGCCACACTCCATTTTCCAACTGCAAGTGTAAACTTAGCCTTAAAGTAGAACTTCAGTCCATTTTTTTTTTTTTTTTTTTTTTTAAAGTGTTACAAAAGCCACAACAGTAAAATCAGTCTGTATATGCAGTAAAGCATGCTTGTTATACTCACTGTGGAAGCTAAGGGGTTAATCCTCTGCATTATGTAAAAATGCTATTTGATCCTGACTTCTCTTATCCTCCTCTTCTTCCAGTGCTCCCCTCTTATCTTCTGATAGGACATATCGTGTGGAGACACTGCACATGCTCAGTTTGTTTTGCTAGAGAAGTTTTTTTTGTTTTTTTTCTTGGGAGAGTGCATGTGATCAGCACATTTTCAATCAGCACTATCCAGACAGGGGTCAGGAGTTCTGTATACTCCTAAAGCTGAAAGAAAACTCCTCCTACAAGCACTAACCAGTGCTCTGCTGAACACTGATAGAAGTCACAAGACTGCTCTAACTGCTGATGAGAAAAGGTATTTAGCAGTTTAAATTTACTAAAATAATTGCATTTCCATGTACTGTGTACCGTGGGAGACCAGATAGAGTGAATGCAGGTTCCTGGGTTTAGGAACACTTTAAAGGTTTGGACAAAGAAGACAAGGGTTAGAACATCTGTCAGATTTATATTGTTTCCCCAGGACAACTAGGACAATGCCTCAAGGGGGACACAAAGAAAAATGTATAGATAAAGTAAGTAATGGCTAGAATCACTCATGGCTTGTTGAGGTTTGTGTGTCCTACTGATAAGAATGCAGGGATGATGAGTACAAGGAGACTAACAAGAGGCAAGGGAGAAAGGCCAGAAGCAAACTGGCACATGGGGCCTAATTACAGACAAAAGTACAAATCAAGCGCACATGTTCCTGCATTAAAAATGGCTGTGTGTATAGGTAGGTGCTGCAGAGACTGTCGGCTGGAACCAAACAGAATCAGCAAGGGAGAATGTCACCAGCACACTGAGGATCACCAATATGGGTCCAAACGTTTTAATGAACGATTACATAGTTATAGCAAGGCAACGTTTCGGAGTCTCGCAGGACCCCTTCATCAGGCATGTGACCACATCTGATGAAGGGGTCCTGCAAGATTCCGAAACGTTGCCTTGTTGTAATTATGCAATCGTTCATTAAATCATTTGAACCCATATTGGTGATCCTCGGTGTGCTGGTGACATCCTCCCTTGCTAATTACAGGCCCTGACACTCCAAAGATGCCTTACTGTGCACACAACTGCTTTTTCCAATATTAAAAGTAAATGGTGTTCCCGAAACACCAGGTTCCTAGTAACTAGGACGTTTTTTGCGTTGGTGATGACTCTGGACATAACAGAAAACAAACATCAAATGATCAGAGGTCTCCTAACATGTACAATAATATTCACTTTAATGCTGCTTTCTTAGACATCTAAAATATATTACGGAAGAAAAAAACCTCTACATGGCCAATAAAACGATTCAAGTATGCTCCATCTCTCCATGCTCCCCCAAAAAATTGAAAGTCAGCTGCTACAAATACTGTAGCTGCTGACTTTTAATATAAGGACACTTACCTGTCCAGGGATCCAGCAATGTCCTCACCTGAGCCGATTCTTCATTCAGCTTCGGGTGCAGGTGCCGGCATCTTCAATAAGGGAATCAGGAAGTGTAGCCTTGTTGTATCACAGCTGGCTTTCTACTGCGCATGCGTGAATTGAGCTGTGCTTTGTGAATGGTCGTCTGCGACCTGTGAAGTGTTCCAGAAGGCTTCGGGGGGGGGGGGGGTTGGGGGCAGAGGGGGCTGAACTTTCGCCTAAGATTGCCATGACATATCTGACTGGAAGTGGGAGCAGGTACCTGTCAAAACCAGGTACCAGTCCCTCCCAAAAAGTGCCAAATGTGGCAGTGTTTTTGGGAGGAGGCAAACAAGCAAAACCTCCCCTTTTGGAGAGTTCTGCTTTAAAGTAGAAGAGTAAGGGTAGGTGCTAACCCCTGTCAGTTTATTTTTTGCCATCTGTGATCTGTGTCCCATTGTGGAGATTTCCCTTCATTTCCTGTCCAATAGCCAAACAGGAAGTAGGAGGAAATCCCTGCAAATTAAAAGGGAATTCCTTAGGGATCCCCAGGTCACCAGAACTAGCGTCCCCATTGGAAGATTTCCTTTCTATTACTCTTCTGGTGACAACCCGAAATTTTGGATTTTCTTTTACTTTCACATTCAATGATAATGGTAAATAGACCATATAGAGAGGGAGAATCTCCCTAACAGTGGCACAGACAGCCATAAAAACTTGGCAGGTGTTTTAATCTCTATGCACTCTGTCCAAAATCGAAAAAAAAGTTTTGCCTTTAGTTATACTTTAAAGTGACTGTAAAGTATTTTTTTTTTTTTTTTTTTTTTTAAACAACAAACATGTCATACTTACCAACTCTGTACAATGGTCTTGTACAAAGTGGCCCTGATCCTCCTCTTCTCAGGTCCCCCGTCAGCACTCTCCACTCCTCCTCTTCAACATGTTCTACCAAAGGAAGCAATTTCCTATGGCGGCACACCTGTCGGATCAAACCAGAGCAGGCCTGTGTGCATCTATTGACACACACAGCACAGCTCCGCCCCCCTCCTCACTGGAAATGACAGCAGCAGGAGCCAATTTGGAGAGAAAGAGGATGAGAAAGACACAGACACGCTGCATTGAGATTTGGCTCATGAAAGTATCTGGAGGGGCTGGGGAGGAGCTGAACATATGTTTGTACCTCAATGCAGGGAATGTGTTAAGGTAAAAAACCTTTAGGGCTGGTTCAAACCATAGAAACGCAATCCAGATGTGCATTTTTCCATGCGCATTTTTAGCACATTCCGGTGCGTTTTTGATGCATTCCAGTGTGTTTTTCATGCATTCCAGTTAATTTTTTCCTCTCTCTTTTTCTTCAATTTAAATAGGAGCGTATGCACAGAAATACATTTCTGTGCAGGAAAAATGCAGCATGGTCTACTTTTTTTCTGCAACCGGAACGCACTGGAACTGCAAGCACTGATGTGAACTATGACACGGACAACCATATAATCTACTTTCTGTGCATTTTGAAAGCAGAAAAAAGCAACTGAAACACATGTAGTGTGAACCGGTCCTTAGTCTTTACACCCACTTAAACTGTACCGTCACACAATAAAAGAAGTCAGCAGAACCGCTCCTACAACTGGTATTCTAGACACTGCAGTCTGTAACAACTGCTGAAGTCTAAGGCTAGGTTCACACCTATGCAGGTTGCATTTGAAGCGTTTCTCGTTTTTGAGACGTTTTTTATTTTTCTAGTTGCTAGGCAGATTTAAACCGCAAACCGCATCAAAAACCCGGCAAAAACACAATACATGCTTTTCTGCAGCATTCCTATTGAAGTCTATAGAACCAAAAATGCAACATTTTGTGTTCAAAACAGTCCCTGACCCTTTCCAAAAAACGCATCGGGTGAAAACGCGGAGATGTGAACATGTCTCATAGGAAATCATGTTAAATGGACTGTACTGTGTTTCTGCAAAACGCTTTAGATGTGAACCAGGGGTAAATCTGGGTATACACCAGTAGAATTTTATTTGATGTTTTGCTTTGTAAGAACATTTGTTTGTTGTTCTAATCATTAGTGGGATCATATCATCATTCCTTTTAGACCACAGTGATGAGAAAATTCAAAGGGGGAAGAGGGAAAATTCTTCTCCAATGTACAAACTTCTAATAGTGTATGTATAGCTCGCAACTGTTCCTGATTTCGAGGGACTGTCCCTCATTCAGAACAAAGTCCCTCTGCTCCTCCTTCCTCCTCATTTGTCCCGCACTTTGGTCCGATCTATAGAATTGTATATAAAATGCACTACTTATCAAAAAGTATTTCCCAGTGTTAAACCTTTCGCCCAATTTCTAAATTGCTGTATTTGTAAATTCTAAAAGCCAATATAAAAGGAACAGTTGTGTAAAAGAGCACTTGTGGGTTTAACCAATCAAATGTTTTTGGTACAATTCTTTTAAGGGGGGCGTGGCAGGGGGTGTGTCCTATGCCTACATACGTTTGCTAATAAGGCAGTCCACAGATGGGCCGTTTATCGGTCGGCCCCATTGCCGATGCTGCCACCAATGTCCACGAAAAACGGCTGTTTTTCGTGGATTTTCCAGCATGACCGATAAAAATAAATGTGAAGATCCACAAAAAACGGCCGATGGGCTGGCCCACTAATGGCGTGAATATCGGCCGATTTTTCGTGCGGACGAAAATTTCGGCCAATAAACGACCCATCTATGGCCTGCATAAGTGTCCCTCATGCCCATCTCAGAAGGTTGAGAGGCAGGTGTGATTTTCGTTTAGTAAAGTCCATTCATTCCAAAATCAAGTGCTAAAAGTAAACAAAATCTTACAAATAACATTCAAAATGTTCTGAGAATTTTTGTCCGAAATTTTCCTAAGAACTTTCATACAAATTTTTGTTGGAAATTCTACTAGTGTATCCCCGGCATAAAGCAGAACTTCACTCTCTCAATCAACATTGGCTATTTTAATCCTTATGCTGCTAACAATAGTAAAATGGATAGAAAAGTATAGTTACTTGTTTTAATTTTTTTTTACATTTCTTCAGTGACTTCCTGGTTTCCATGCCTAGGAAAATGATGTCATAAATTCCAGGAGTCTTCAGGAGGGGAGGGAAGGTTTTCTGCCTGATATAAGGGCAGATGGATTCCAGGAAGTAAATGACACATGAACCATCTGCCCTTACTCAAGATGGCCACGGGCAGAAATGCCAAGGGGTGTTTTTCAAAATGATTTCTCAGCAAAATTAAGTATGTAGGCATGAATGGATGGAGGGGTTTGCTTTGAATAATAAAAATTAATTAAAATAGCATTTTTGGTTTGTGGTGCTCAGATGCAGTGCAGTTCCACTTTAACACTACACAGATAGCAATTGACTGCTGAAAAAAAAAAAAAACACCCGTGCAGCCATGCTGTAAGCCCCCAAACACAAGGGCACCATTTGACCATAGTAAACAGAAGAGCATGAGATTCAGCAAGCTTCACAAGGCATTTAATAAAAGCTTTGAGACACTTTCCCTAAACAAGCATTTACAAAGCTCGTTAAATGCTTTGAGAGTGCTTGCCGAATCGAATCCGATGCTCTTCAGATTATCTTTTACAAGCAGAGACTAGACAATGCCTAAGCGCTAATCCTTAACCACCATGGCCAGGGGGGTATACTGACCACCAATGTTATGGTGGAAAAAAAAAAGATTTAAGGGGGCTTACACCACCAGCATTTAAAGGGGCACTTACAATGGACCACCAAAACAGAGCACTAACTCCTGGCTACTGAAATCTGCAAGCAGTTCTGTGCATTACATAGTCCTGGTCCCTGCACTCTGAATGCTCTGCGTTATATCCGGTGCTAACATTTAGGGTTGCTTGTACTGTCCTGGTATTTTAGGGCCTCAAGAAATGTGATCGGCAGTCGGAACATTTTTTTTCTTCAACACTTTTGGTATTTTATTCCTTTATATAGTAAAAAAATTAAATATAGTGGTTATTAAACTTCAACGATAGCAAAGTCACAAAAAAAAATAATTGCTATATAATTCAATTGGGCACAGTGTTGAATAACGTAATAATTGTGAAATGATCATAGCATTGAAAACAGAAAATTGGCCTATTAACCATTTACCCTCCTGAGGATTTACCCCCCTTACTGACCACGCCATTTTTTGCTTTACGGCGCTGAATTACTTTAACTTACAATTGTGCAGTCATGCAACGCTGCACCCAAATGAACTTTATGTCCTTTTTTCTCACTAATTGAGCTTTCTTTTGGTGGTATTTGATCGCCTGAGCGGTTTTTGTTTTTTGCGCTATAAAAAAATACAAAAAAAAAAAGAAAAACCGACAATTTTGAGAAAAAAATTTATTTTTTTACTTTTTGCTATTAAACATGTCTAGTGAAAAAAAAAAAAAAAAAGACATCCCCAGTGACACCAATACAGTAATCAGTGCTAGGGGAAAAAAAAGAAAAAAGAAAAACCGACAATTTTGAGAAAAAATTTTTTTTTTTTACTTTTTGCTATTAAACCTGTCTAGTAAAAAAAAAAAAAAAAAAAAAAAAAAAAAAAGACATCTCAAGTGACACCAATACAGTAATCAGTGCTAGGGAAAAAAAAAGAAAAAAGAAAAAAAAAAAGCACTGGCTATGTACTAACGGTACTAGGCAGGAAGGCGTTAACATGAGGGGCGATCAAACGGTTAACTGTGTGCTGAGTGTGTTTTACTATGGGGCCATGTGTTTGTGCTTCACTGTAATCACACTGCTTTGCATGGCTGTGCTGTGCACACCCATCCAAAGCAGTGTGCATGAGCTGACAGGGAGGAGAACGGTTTTGTTTACAAACAGTTCTCCTCCCCGTCGGAGATGCTTGGCAATCACCAGGCGCAGACTAATTACAAGCAGGGACACAGTGATTGACAGCCATGGCAGCAAATGGCGGCTCGGGTAGGGCGCATGCGCCCCCTACCTGGAGATGCAAAAGCATGTATATATACGTTATTTTGCGCACCCATGCCGTCCTGTAGCAGTATACAGGGGGGTGGGTGCAGGGTGACCTGGCCTGAGGGGAAGTGGGTTGAATATGATGTCCATTCAAGTCTGTGAACACAAAAGTGTAATTTATAGCCCTCCGTGACCCGCATCAATCTGCTAAGTATATGGTGCTCAGTCCCAGGAGTTATGTTGAATTTGCAAATTAACTTTACTGGAAACGTACTATAGAAATTGCTGTCAAACAAGCATTAACCCCTGTCCAATTATCCGGGGGACATCAGACTTGTGTACACTTTGCGCAAAGAGCAGCAACCTCTAATGGCAAACGTTATAGATTTTCTCCATACACTTTACAAAAGAATGGAAGAGATTTGCTTTGGAAATTTGGTCATTCTTCAATCTCAAATTATTTAAATTAAAAAAAAAAAAAAAATTGCAGCTTAACCAAAAGTAACAAACACAAAAAAAACAATATACAAATGCATCTCAACATTAAATTGGATTTAAATTTTCTTACCTTCCCAATTTAAATAAAAATTAAAAATTGAATGAAAGTTAAACACATTATACCTAACAGAGCCCAGATACCGTACTTTATATAATTATTGCTCAATTTTAAATTTCGTAAGGAAAATGGGAAATCTACAGGCAACTCGTATCCTCTACAAACACCCTGGACAATTGTTCTTAGGCATTGTTTGGAACATCCCATCTGGTGGACTGCTGAGGGCACAGATCCAGCACAGTGGCTAAGTGGTACCTAGCAGTACTAGGGTCGTCAGTTTAAATCCCAACCACGACACTACATGCATGTTCTCCACGTGCCTGTATGAGTTTCCTCCCGCACTCCAAAAACATGCTGATAGGTTAATTGGCAATGGTATATGCATGTATGAATGTGAGTTAGGAACCTTAGATTGTAAGCTCCTTGAGGGCAGAACTAATGTGAATTGTATAATAAATGTGAAAAGCTCTGTATAAATTGATGGTGCTATACAATTACCTGTAACAAATAAAATAATAAATATGTCTATAGTCAACCCCCCCCCCTAAAAATTGCCACCCTAGACAAAAACCTTGTTTGTCCCATAGTAAACACACTGGTGACACAAACAAATGAAGAGCATAGAAGAGCTATTTCCTCCGAATATCAAAAAATCCCTGCAATGTACATAGATCACCCAGAGGGGGAAGGTTCTCAACATCAGTGGAGTTACCCTTTAACCACTTCCTGTCCGGCCCATGTACATTAACGGCCGGACGGGACCAGTGCAGGAGCGGGTTGGCGTTCAGAAACGGCGCCCGCATTTTAAGCCTGTGCGTACTCCCTGGGATCCTCCGGACACAGCGGAACACCAATTGCTGTATGGGACTGTGTGAGGTCCCGATCATGTGATCACCAATTGACCAATCAGTGATCACATGAATAATAGAAAGCAAGATGTCACTTCTGACATTATTGCTTACTACTAGTGAAATCTGTGAATGATCACAGAGGTCACATGGTACAAAGCCATTCACAACAGCCTTGTACCATGTGACAAGCTGTGACCAATCACAGCTCTCACAGTATTTCTCAATGGCTGAAAGAATGCAGCCAGAGAGAAGTAGAAATGATTGCTTTTACAGCCTTTCTGGGTGTAAAAGCAATCAGTGTAAGAAGAAAAAAAAACTTCACCCCCCACAAGTAGTACAGTGTCACTATGGTGACACTGTACTGCTAGGGTCACAGTATGTTAAAAAAAAAAACAAATAATATAAAAAAACAAAAGAAAAATGTAAACAATAAAAATTAGAAAAGTTATAAATTTTTGCTTATAAACTAATTTGGGTTATTTTTTTTAATAAAAAGATAGCTGAATACATTGTGGCCAAGATTTATGAAAATTATTTATTTGCATAATTTTATAAGAAAAACTTTTTTTTTCAAAATTTTTGGACTTTTTCATTTATATAACGAAAAATATAAAAATCCCAGTGGTGAATAAATACCAGCAAAATAAAGTTTTATCGGTCTCAAAAAAATGCTAAAAAATGAAAATGGGTAGAGTTGCATGACCGCGCAATTGTCATTCAAAGTGTGACTGCGCTGAAAATTGCCCTGGACAGGAAGGGGGTAAAAGTGTCCAGACTTGAAGTGGTTAATGCAGCTTCGCACAGTCATTTGAGAACACAAATGCTTGCACTGATTAAACTAGAAAACAGGTTTCAGCACTAGATCTCAAGAATGGAAGCTGAAAACCGACTGTCCAATAATCCACATCTCTTCAAATTCCTAGCAAAGACAGTGGTCCACGTTTCCCATTGGGGGGCCGGTACAATAGAGGAAGGTTGGTATAAGGCAACCATTTCGGTTGTGAATATAACAGAAGGTTCACACACTCTCCATTTCATCCTCTTTCCCCTGAGAGACAAAATGCAAAAAGCTGGAGATTTGCTAAGAGGGTGTCTGACAATCTGGTCACTGTCTGGAGTTGGGAAATCAATACAGTCCTAGTCCTGAGAACACATTAATCCTATTCAGCCAACTTGACAATTGACAAGCCATGTTAGGTCAACACATCTACGGACAATGATGAGATCCAGCGTGTTCAGAAACAAAACTGCAGTGTCCTTGCGTACACCACCTATGGAATGTACAGTCAGGTCCGTAAATATTGGGACATCGACACAATTCTAACATTTTTGGCTCTCTACACCACCACAATGGATTTGAAATGAAACAAACAAGATGTGCTTTAACCGCAGACTGTCAGCTTTAATTTGAGGGTATTTACATCCAAATCAGGTGAACGATGTAGGAATTACAACAGTTTGCATATGTGCCTCCCACTTTTTAAGGGACCAAAAGTAATGGGACAATTGGCTTCTCAGCTGTTCCATGGCCAGGTGTGTGTTATTCCTTCATTATCCCAATTACAACGAGCAGATAAAAGGTCCAGAGTTCATTTCAAGTGTGCTATTTGCATTTGGAATCTGTTGCTGTCAACTCTCGAGATAAGATCCAAAGAGCTGTCACCATCAGTGAAGCAAGCCATCATTAGGCTGAAAAAACAAAACAAACCCATCAGAGAGATAGCAAAAACATTAATCGTGGCCAAAAACAACTGTTTGGAACATTCTTAAAAAGAAGGAACGCACCGGTGAGCTCAGAAGCACCAAAAGACCTGGAAGACCACGGAAAACAACTGTGGTGGATGACTGAAAAATTCTTTCCCTGGTGAAGAAAACACCCTTCACAACAGTTGGCCAGATCAAGAACACCCTCCAGGAGGTAGGTGTATGTGTGTCAAAGTCACCAATCAAGAGAAGACTTCACCAGAGTGAATACAGAGGGTTCACCACAAGATGGAAACCATTGGTGAGCCTCAAAAACAGTAAGGCCAGATTAGAGTTTGCCAAACGACATCTAAAAAAGCCTTCACAGTTCTGGAACAACATCCTATGGACAGATGAGACCGACATCAACTTGTACCAGAGTGATGGGAAGAGAAGAGTATGGAGAAGGAAAGGAACTGCTCATGATCCTAAGCATACCACCTCATCAGTGAAGCATGGAGGTGGTAGTGTCATGGCGTGGGCATGTATGGCTGCCAATGGAACTGCTTCTCTTGTATTTATTGATGATGTGACTGCTGACAATAGCAGGAGGATGAATTCTGAAGTGTTTTGGGCAATATTATCTGCTCATATTCAGCCAAATGCTTCACAAATCATTGGACGCCGCTTCACAGTGCAGATGGACAATGACCCAAAGCGTACTGCAAAAGCAACCAAAGAGTTCTTTAAAGGAAAGAAGTGGAATGTTATGCAATGGCCAAGTCAATCACCTGACCTGAATCCGATTGAGCATGCATTTCACTTGCTGAAGACAAAACTGAAGGGAAAATGCCCCAAGAACAAGCAGGAACTGAAGACAGTTGAAGTAGAGGCCTGGCAGAGCATCACCAGGGATGAAACCCAGCGTCTGGTGATGTCTATGCGTTCCAGACTTCAGGCTGTAATTGACTGCAAAGGATTTGCAACCAAGTATTAAAAAGTGAAAGTTTGAATTATGATTATTATTCTGTCCCATTACTTTTGGTCCCTTAATAAGTGGGAGGCACATATGCAAACTGTTGTAATTCCTACGCCGTTCACCTGATTTGGATGTAAATGCCCTCAAATTAAAGCTGACAGTCTGCAGTTAAAGCACATCTTGTTCGTTTTATTTCAAATCCATTGTGGTGGTGTATAGAGCCAAAAATGTTAGAATTGTGTCGATGTCCCAATATTTATGGACCTGACTGTACATATTACAGAAAGAGCAAAACCAATATTGTCTGATGGATTGTTTATAAATGATTACCTTCTCAGCATTCTAAAGAATGCACAATTCAATTGGTACAGAAAGAACTAGAGGACCCCAGAAAGGCCAGTCATCAGGAAGCACAATTCTTCATTTCATCCTCCATCACAGGCCACAGCAGAGTTTTAGGCTCTGTTCACACCTATGCAGTTTGCCTTTTTGTCTTTTGTTGCAGTTCGTTTTGCGTTTTTACCATGTTTTGTTCAGCTTTTTTTTTTTTTTTTTTTAAGTGGAATTTGTTTTTTTGCTGGGCAGAATAAAAATACAAAACGCAACAAAAACACACTACCATGCATTTCAGCAGATTCTCCATTGAAATCTATTGTACCATTTTGCTTTTAAAAAAGTCCCTGACCCTTTTAAAGAATGCAGCAGCTCAAAAGAGCTTAGATGTGAACATGTTCCATAGGAAACCATGTTAAATGGACTAATAATGGAAAATAGACCTGGAAACTTGTAGGAGACCAACTACAGGGGGATTGGTACCAGCCAGGATTGTAAAGGATCCAGGGTAATCCTGAAGGCTTTTTGGCCCCTTGGGGTCACCGGAAGGAGGTGAGGAGGCATTGTAGCCACAGTGGAAGAAGTGTGCTGACACGGTCACAGATTTTACAACACCATTTGCACGTTGCATGAGCATATTCAGCACCTATTTTTAATATGGACTATCACTATTTAGTGTGTTCATATGTGTTTTCGAGTGTGGTCACATTTGGCACATATCACCGATTTGTTTTTTATCCCTTTTCCGTAAGGGTCTTTTTTATTGTTTTTTAGTTGTGGATATCACGTTTTGAGGTCACCTAGGTGACCGTGGCACATTGTTTTTGGCACTGCATTATGTATGTACACATATTTATTTATTTGAATTATTGGGAGAAGCACTGCACTATTTTCCATTATTTCTATACACTGTTTGGGTATCAGTTTAGAGTGTTGGCAGCTTTACATTAGGGCAAACTTCCTTTCTAAGCACAGGAGGGCTTTGCTGTATGTTAAATGGACTGTAGTGCGTTTCTGCAAAAAGCATTAAAAACGCATTGGTGTGAACGGAGCCTTAGGCCTCATGTACACTGGATGCTTTTTCAGCTGCTCCTAGGGGTACCCGGCAGGTTTTTATTTTCTGCCTCTAAACGCCCCTGCATGTTAGCCTATGTGTCCATGCACACAAACATTTAGAGGAGTTTAAACACTTCCAGTCCGGACACTTTTCAGCTTTCAGCGCTGTCACACTTTGAATGACAATTGAGCGGTCATGCAACACTGTACCCATATGAATTTTTTTTAGCTCTTTTTGGAGACAGATAAAACTTTATTTTGGTGGTATTTATTCACTACTGGGATTTTAATTTTTTTTGCTATATAAATGAAAAAGTCCAAAAATTTTGAAAAAAAGTGTTTTTCTTAAAATATTTTGCAAATAAGCTTTCTTCATAAATCTTGGCCAAAATTTATTCAGTTATCTTTTTAGTAAAAAAAAAAAAACTCAAATTAGTTTATAACCAAAAATTATCATTTTTCAAAACATTTTTGGTTTATTTTTTTATATTATTATTTGTTTGTTTTTTTTTTTTTTGTTTTTTTAACATACAGTCACTCAAGCAGTACAGTGTCACCATAGTGACACTGTACTACTTGTGGGGGGTGATGAAGATTTTTTTTTTTTTTTTTTACACCCATAAAGGCTGTAATCATTTCTCCTTCTCTCTGGCTGCATTCTTGTAGCCATTGAAAAATACTGTGTGAGCTGTGATTGGTCACAGCTTGTCACATGGTACAAGGCTGTTGTGAATAGCCTTGTACCATGTGACCTCTGTGATCATTCATAGACTTCACAAGTAGTAAGCAATGATGTCAGAAGTGATATCTTGCTTATTACCGGTACTATCCATGTGATCACTGATTGGCCAACCAGTGATCACATGATCGGGACCTCACACAGAGGTCCTGTACAACAATCGGTGTCCGGACACAGTGGGCGCCGGATCGCGGTGTTGCGCGCTCCCAGGGAGCGCCGCACAGTCCAAAATGGCGGCGGCTGTTTATAAACGGCATGCTGCCCCTGCACTGCCACTGTCCGGCCGTTTATATACATGGGCCGGATGGGAAGTGATTAAAGGCAGGGGAGTTTAGAGGCCAAAAAATAAAACCCACTGTCAGGGTGTTCAAAAGCAGCGGCATTTCAGCATAAAAAATGCTTGACACCTATAAACAAATGTCAACGCGCCTAAGCGCTATGCGTTTAGAGCTTGAGCGTTAATTCATTTAAATGGCCAGAATAATTTATTATTCTGGCCAATTAAATGAATTAAAGCCCAAGTGCTTGATGCGCCTAAATGCGTTTACTCACTTTTTTTCTGCCAAAACGCTGCTGCCAGTAGGAAAGGTTTCCAGGAGAGTTGATAAATGTTCTGTGTGCATTGAGGCCTTATGTATAGAGGAGAGCACAGCAAATCCCTTAGGCTAGGTTCTCACTATTGCGGCTCTGCGGGCTGCATTTGCTCGGACATGACAGCCCATTCATTTGAATAGGTTGCCATGCCTGCATTTCATGCAGGGAAAAGGTTTCTGCACCATTTTTTAATAGGCAGCAGCCAGGAAATCGTATGGTGCTTCTGCACCATGTGCTTTTTGAGCAGATCTGATAATTCATGGTGGTTTTAGATGTTTAGATGTGCCATTAAGAATGAATGGCAGTCCCCCGTGCGTCTGTAAAGGCTGTGGATGGTTGCAGGTGTGGGTATACCTGTGATTGTCGCACACCCGCAATACCAAAAGCCTAGCCTCAATGAGACTTCTGAGAAGTATCGTAGGACAGGGCCTTTTAAATGTTCTGCTTATTGCAATGAGTAAATGGTAATCTCTCATCTTTGGGCTGTCATGGAGGATAAAGTGAAAGGTACTACATGTACAGCTCCAACCTGTTCACTATATACACTCACCGGTCACTTTATTAGATACACCTTACTAGTGACAAGAAAATCTCCCCCACACCATTACACCACCACCAGTCTGAACCATTGATACTAGGCAGAATGGATCCATGATTTCATGTTGTTTACACCAAATTCTGACCCTACCATCTGAATGTCGCAGCTGAAATCGAGACTCATCAGACCAGGCAACGTTTTTCCAATCTTCTATTGTCCAATTTTGGGGAGCCTGCTCGGATTGTAGCCTCCGTTTCCTGTTATTAGCTGACAGGAGTGGCACCCAGAGTGGTCCTCTGCTGCTGTAGCCCATCTGCTTCAAGGTTCAATGTGTTGTGCATTCAGAGAAAGCATGCTGCATACTTTGGTTGTAACAAGTGGTTATTTTAATTACTGTTGCCTCTCTATCATCTCGAACCAGTCTGCTCATTCTCCTCTGACATCAACAAGGCATTTTCGTCCACACAACTGCCGCTCACTGGATATTTTCTCTTTTTTTGGACCATTCTCTGTAAACCCTAGAGATGGTTGTGCATGAAAATCCCAGTAGATCAGCAGTTATTTAAATACTCAGACCGGCCCGTCTGGCACCAACAACCATGCCACATTCAAAGTCACTTAAATCCCCTTTCTTCCCCATTCTGATGCTCGGTTTGAACTTCAGCAAATTGTCTTTACTATGTCTAGATGCCTAAATGCATTGAGTTGCTGCCATGAGATTGGCTGATTAGCAATTTGTGTGACCAAGCAATTGAACAGGTGTACCTAATAAAGTGGCCAGTGAGTGTATATTCAGAGTAAGATATTTTGTGACAATGTAACAAGAATTCCAGTCAATTCTTAAGTGCCCGGTGCAATTTGACATCGCACCTAATGAATGTGAATGCCAGTGCCTGTGCTCAGATCACTTTTCAAGGGCATTTGACAGGTGGTATGGAGGCGATATGTTGCTTCTCCACTGCATGCTTTACCCCCCTAAATGCAACACTACTGCGCTGAAACCACGGCTAGAGGGTTTGCAGCCAGCCCTATTCATTTGTATGTAGTGCCTGCCGAATGCGACAGGGGGTATAAATCCTGATATAGCTACAAAGCATCATGGTGTGTGTACACCCCCAGCTGCTGCCTTTGCAGCTAAAGCAGAAGTGGTTGCTTGGTGGTAAAAACACAGCTCAGCCACATGGTTTTACCCCCCCCCCCCCCCTCCCACTGCTGCTGTAAATGACCCCCAAAACCACTAACTGCCAAGAGTCATGAAAACACTAAGGAGCTTCAAGGCAATAGCAATCTAAAAGAGCTGCACCTAGTTTCCAAGGCCAGGTTGCGCCTTGCTGAAGAAAGCTGAGGTGCTCTGAGTGGTGTTAGCCAATGAGCTACCCAGATGCATTCCTAGCACTGCTGATCTGTAGAGGTTCAGTGCAAAGACATGGCTTCTCAGTAAGGCCCCATATACACGGGATGTTTCTGAACAATGGAAACTGACTGCTGGAAAATGTAGGTTAAAAAACGTCTGTTTAGCTGCGTTTGCATAACGCATTTATGTGCGTTTGCGTTTAGAAGCGTTTTTTAAAGATAAGCACAGGAGAACCTCCCAAATGCCCAGAATGCACTGAAAAGTGATAAATTATTAACTATTTCAGACTGTTTCAGGGAAATACACACAGTAGAAGCAGATACAGCAGGTGGGCATGAGTTGCTCATTAACATTTCTTTTGTTTCCAAGGGTGGGAAGGTGTCTGGTGGAGTGAGTCATTAAGGTCACCTGGCAAGGGGTCTCCATGAGGAATTTGATCTTTATCTTTTGTTTCCAAGGCTGGGAGAGGTCTGAGGTGTGAATTGGTCATTACAATGTGTGACAAGCTTGGTGGGAACATCCTGTGTTCAGTGTTTTGTCTATCTGAGCACCTTGAAAACTCTTTGCATGCATTTTTCAGGATAAAAAAAAGGCTCTGGACAGCATTGGGAACTGGAAGAGTTAAAAAAAAAAAATTTCAAACACAAACGCTTAGAGACGCGATTTGCCACGTTTACAAGCGTTTTGCATTTGAAACGCTGATAAAATCGACGTCTGAACGCAAGTTTGTTGCGTTCAAAAAAACGACTGTAAACGAAGATGTGTACATGGACACATAGGAAAGCAATAGGGTGAGTTCAGGGGCTGCTGAAAAATAAACGCTGAACAGCTTGTAAATGTGAGTTGATCAGCTGCAGTGTACTTAAACCCTGGCAACAGGAGAAGCACATACAAGAACATCTCATTTCTCTTGGAAAATCAATATTTAGACCCATATATCATTTAACAGCAGTAAGACCCATTGGATTCATATTGGATGCAAATTGGCATGCGATTTGAATGCCATGCGACTACGAAATTGCATACAAATTGTAGCCTATTGTCCGCTATTAGAGCGATCATATCGGTACGGTTCCAACTTGGTCGGAGCCGCACTAATTTCTAAAGTAGTACATGCATTACTTTTGGTGCGATTTGCATAGACATCTGTATCAGATGTCTTGCAAACCACACCTGAAATCGGCATGTCCCCTGACTTTGAAATTTCAAAGTAGGGTATGATGTGACCGGGGTGTAAGAATATTTCAGATACAAAACAGTCTTGATGGATTCTTTATTTTTGCACCAAAAAACAAAAAAACAAACCAAACCTCTACGGGGATGCTCCAGAGCCCATGACAGCAAGCAAGTCAAGTAGAACGGCTCTTCCTCCTAATGTGCCACCTACATGCCTGCATTGTGTTCTGTACGGAGGAAGATGCAATACTCTTTGCGCACATCCCCCTTTTATTCTATATTTTAGGGTCTGGTTGGTTTACAAAGGCTGAGATACAACTGTACCCAAACGTATACAAAAAAATAGCCCCGTACAGGCTCATTTGAATAGTCTGATTTTCTATATGAACGCGGTCCAATATAATTACATCAGGGTCCTGTGGTACTATAGCATGGATTATGACAACATATCTCTGCCAAGCTCAACGTCTTCTAAACTCACCAATAAGCAGATACTAAAAGACCGAGATAGCTGGAACACGGTTATAATTGTACATCCTCAGGATGATGATAAACAGAAACAACTCCAATTTAATTAAATCACGATATACACATGGATTCAGAGTATGCTCGACTCGCATCACACACACTGGTTCACACCAGGACAAGGCTGATCAATACCCTGGAAAAAGGTCCTGCAGGCTACAAAGCAGCCAATCATCACCCAAATGACAAGCGTTCAGGTGGAAATGCAGAAATGTGCACGGAACCCTGCAATACATGAAGCCAGGTAGGTGATAAGACATGGACCGCGGGGGGAAGGGGGGAGCAATCATATATTCACACTAATTAAATATATAAGTCACACAGAACCTCAGATTCACTTTATTTGATTTTCTAAATATTTCCATTGTCATGTTGCCGGTGAGCAAAGTGGGAATAATGACTCGACTGCAGATGATCACGTAGCACTATACAGGCTAGCATGACACATAGAAATTGAATTTTTTTCCACAATATAATTGCCAGCTTAGCAATAAACATTACCTTCAACTCCCAAAAGGATGCTAATAGATAATAAAAATGAAATGTAGCATGCAGAGAGAGGAGGGATTGGATGATGCAGATGTTCGCATTGAAAATCCAGGAAACTGGGAACTGTTATAAAAAAAAAAAGAAAAAAAAAAAAAAAACAGGGACTAGGGAGCCATGGAGAGTGATAACAGAATAAGGAATAAACCGAACATACTCTCATAGGTGTCTTTCATTCAGCCTGCATCAATAAAGAGAAAAAACCCCAAAACTGATTAAACGATCAACCTTATACAGCACGTATAAACAGATTTCCTGCTGTAGCTATTGTATTGTGACTGCCAGTCCCAATAGTTGTCAACATCCCCACTGCGATCTCAGCAGGGTTCACCCCCTCACAGCTGCTGCGATCTCGGCAGGGTTCCCCCTCACAGCCGCTGCGATCTCGGCCGGGTGCACCCCCCGCACAGCCGCTGCGATCTCGGCCGGGTGCACCCCCCGCACAGCCGCTGCAATCTCGGCCGGGTGCACCCCCCGCACAGCCGCTGCAATCTCGGCCGGGTGCACCCCCCGCACAGCCGCTGCAATCTCGGCCGGGTGCACCCCCCGCACAGCCGCTGCAATCTCGGCCGGGTGCACCCCCCGCACAGCCGCTGCAATCTCGGCCGGGTGCACCCCCCGCACAGCCGCTGCAATCTCGGCCGGGTGCACCCCCCGCACAGCCGCTGCAATCTCGGCCGGGTGCACCCCCCGCACAGCCGCTGCAATCTCGGCCGGGTGCACCCCCCGCACAGCCGCTGCAATCTCGGCCGGGTGCACCCCCCGCACAGCCGCTGCAATCTCGGCCGGGTGCACCCCCCGCACAGCCGCTGCAATCTCGGCCGGGTGCACCCCCCGCACAGCCGCTGCAATCTCGGCCGGGTGCACCCCCCGCACAGCCGCTGCAATCTCGGCCGGGTGCACCCCCCGCACAGCCGCTGCAATCTCGGCCGGGTGCACCCCCCGCACAGCCGCTGCAATCTCGGCCGGGTGCACCCCCCGCACAGCCGCTGCAATCTCGGCCGGGTGCACCCCCCGCACAGCCGCTGCAATCTCGGCCGGGTGGTTGGCTTCTTTGACTACAGTAGGTTGAATGATTGACTTCCTTCCTCAGAAACCAGCTGAAATTCGCAGAATGAATGGCCAGTTTAAAAGAAAAGACGTGAAGAGGATGCCATGCAGTGTGATGAAGAGGAGAACAGAATAAGCCCCGTTGACACCTCTCTTCTGTTCTTGGAAACGCTGCATGTTGTCCTTTGGTGTGACTTGAAGCAACTTTGGCCCTATAGACTTTATTTGGAATAATTTACAAATGCTGGTATATGCATTTCAGACATGTTTCTGACACTTTTCTCTCACCTAGACAGACGGGAGACATTGCTTGTTGTTGGTCAAAAATGCATGAAGCATAACAACACACAAAAAAAAAGTATGAAAAATGCAGATACATTTTGAACCTGGGCTAAGAAATAAGAAAAATATATACGGAGTAACCATTTCCAAAAATAAATATAAACTGGTAATAACAAATGTTTAAGATACCTTTAAAAATGTTCCGGACCGGTTAATGTGTATGTACCATGGATGAACAGGGACAAGATACTGTTTGTCCTACACCTCCCGAGAGGAACGCACTACACTACAACTCAGCATATCACAACAAAGGATTTCAATGGAAATAAACAGAGATATACTCCATGGATGTGCTGGAACTACTTGCTGCTGTCTAAACTGGCCCTAGTATGTGTAGGAATGAGAGTTAGGGACCTTACAGATTGTAAGCTCCTTGAGGGCAGGGACTGATGTGAATGTACAATAGGAGTAAAGTGCTGTACAAATTGTTGGAGCAACATAAATACAACAATCCAAAAGGGAAAAAAAAAGATTAAACGTGAAATGACTACCAAACCTTTCAAAGGGAGAAAACTCCAATGCTATGGAGTCTGACACCTGGCAGATATATAAAGAATTTTCATATATGTGTGTGAGTACATAGGTATATATGTAGGTAGGTGTGTACATATATATGTGCGTAGGTAGGTAAGTATATTTGAATATGTGTTTATATGTGTGTATGTATGTAGAATATAAACACGTGTGTATGTAGGTAGGTATGTATATATGTAGGTGCCTGTGTGTATTTATAGGTGTATGTATATATTTATTTAAGTGTACCTACATATGTCTTTACACACACATACATACGTGTGTGTGTGTATGTATATATGTAGGTGGCTATGTATGTATATTTATGTGTATGTAGGTATGTATATATGTAGAGGTGTATATAGAAAATAAAACAGAGATCTGACTGTGTATTATAGTTTCCAGCCCTCCGATCAGCCTGTCACCCCTCAAGTCTCCTGATCTCAGTGTACATAGAGATGATGATGGTAGTACTGTAGATAGGTGTACTTTGTATACAATGTATATAGAGATGATGATGATAGTACTGTAGGTAGGTGTACTTTGTATACAATGTATATAGAGATGATGATGATAGTACTGTAGGTAGGTGTACTTTGTATACAATGTATATAGAGATGATGATGATAGTACTGTAGGTAGGTGTACTTTGTATACAATGTATATAGAGATAATGATGATAGTACTGTAGGTAGGTGTACTTTGATACAATGTATATAGAGATGATGATAGTACTGTAGGTAGGTGTACTTTGTATACAATGTATATAGAGATGATGATAGTACTGTAGGTAGGTGTACTTTGATACAATGTATATAGAGATGATGATAGTACTGTAGGTAGGTGTACTTTGATACAATGTATATAGAGATGATGATAGTACTGTAGGTAGGTGTACTTTGTATACAATGTATATAGAGATGATGATGGTAGTACTGTAGGTAGGTGTACTTTGTATACAAGGTATATATATAGATGATGATGGTAGTACTTTAGGTAGGTGTACTTTGTATACAATGTATATAGAGATGATGATGGTAGTACTGTAGGTAGGTGTACTTTGTATACAAGGTATATATATAGATGATGATGGTAGTACTGTAGGTAGGTGTACTTTGTATACAATGTATAAAGTGGTCTCCAGGCCCCCCATCTCAGTGTATAGAGATGCTGGTGGGGTGTACTTTGTATAGAACGTATAAAGTGGTCTCCAGGCCCCCCATCTCAGTATATAGAGATGCTGGTGGGGTGTACTTTGTATAGAACATATAAAGTGGTCTCCAGGCCCCCCATCTCAGTATATAGAGATGCTGGTGGGGGTGTACTTTGTATACAATGTATAAAGTGGTCTCCAGGCCCCCCATCTCAGTATATACAGATGCTGGTGGGGGTGTACTTTGTATACAATGTATAAAGTGGTCTCCAGGCCCCCCATCTCAGTGTATATACAGATGCTGGTGGGGGTGTACTTTGTATAGAATGTATAAAGTGGTCTCCAGGCCCCCCATCTCAGTGTATATACAGATGCTGGTGGTGGTGTACTTTGTATAGAATGTATAAAGTGGTCTCCAGGCCCCCCATATTAGTATATAGAGATGCTGGTGGGGGTGTACTTTGTATACAATGTATAAAGTGTTCTCCAGGCCCCCCATCTCAGTATATAGAGATGCTGGTGGGGTGTACTTTGTATACAATGTATAAAGTGGTCTCCAGGCCCCCCATCTCAGTGTATACAGATGCTGGTGGGGGTGTACTTTGTATACAATGTATAAAGTGGTCTCCAGGCCCCCCATCTCAGTATATATAGAGATGCTGGTGGGGGTGTACTTTGTATACAATGTATAAAGTGGTCTCCAGGCCCCCCATCTCAGTATATACAGATGCTGGTGGGGGTGTACTTTGTATACAATGTATAAAGTGGTCTCCAGGCCCCCCATCTCAGTGTATACAGAGATGCTGGTGGGGTGTACTTTGTATACAATGTATAAAGTGGTCTCCAGGCCCCCCATCTCAGTGTATATAGAGATGCTGGTGGGGTGTACTTTGTATACAATGTATAAAGTGGTCTCCAGGCCCCCCATCTCAGTATATACAGATGCTGGTGGGGGTGTACTTTGTATACAATGTATAAAGTGGTCTCCAGGCCCCCCATCTCAGTATATACAGATGCTGGTGGGGGTGTACTTTGTATACAATGTATAAAGTGGTCTCCAGGCCCCCCATCTCAGTGTATATAGAGATGCTGGTGGGGTGTACTTTGTATACAATGTATAAAGTGGTCTCCAGGCCCCCCATCTCAGTGTATATAGAGATGCTGGTGGGGTGTACTTTGTATACAATGTATAAAGTGGTCTCCAGGCCCCCCATCTCAGTATATACAGATGCTGGTGGGGGTGTACTTTGTATACAATGTATAAAGTGGTCTCCAGGCCCCCCATCTCAGTATATACAGATGCTGGTGGGGGTGTACTTTGTATACAATGTATAAAGTGGTCTCCAGGCCCCCCATCTCAGTGTATATAGAGATGCTGGTGGGGTGTACTTTGTATACAATGTATAAAGTGGAGAGAAGAAGAAACAATGTAAGAAGACAGAGAGGAGGGTCCGTTGCGGAGTCCAGTGATCAGGACCAGGTCTGTATAGTAGATCCCCTCCCCCCTCCATACAATGCCAGCCCGGCACTCACCGTTCTGAGCCCCCGCAGCCCGGAGTAGCAGGCAGCCTGTAATGAGAAGCGCGATCTGCCTGCTCACCATCCCCCCGATCTCCATCCCAGCCGCCGACAAGGTGAATGCATACTGGGGCCCCGCCACCTCCACACACGCCGGCCGGGCTCAGCTCCGATCCATCTGCCGGACTCCGGTCACATCACCCAGCAGATCCCAGCAGATCCCCGTGCGCGCGCAGGCTGCAGCAGGCACAGGACTTCCGGCGCCGGGATCTGCGGATCGCTGGAGGGACTCCCTGTAACCCCTTCAGTCCGGACCTCCGGCTCACCGCCGCAACAAGTTGTGTGTGCCGGGGCTGGCCGGGGAGTGGAGGGTTAACCGGGGGCGGAGAGCTGTGGGCGGACCTACAGTCCCCCGGGGATGCCAGTTTGGCGACTTTCCAGACAGATTGGGCTACTTCACAGGGCTGAGGGCTGTTCTCTGCTCTGCAAACTGCATGTGGTTGTATGGAGGAGGGAGAACACATTACATGGGGCATATGAGACTGGGACCGGGCTCTCTATCCTCATCCCAGGGGCCCCTCACTGTTCTAATCGTAGATGTCCCCCACTGTCCTTATCTCAGGGGTCCCTCTCTGTCTATCCTGGGGTCCCTCTCTGTCCTTATCTCAGGGGTCCCTCTCTGTCTATCCTGGGGTCCCTCTCTGTCCTTATCTCAGGGGTCCCTCTCTGTCTATCCTGGGGTCCCTCTCTGTCCTTATCTCAGGGGTCCCTCTCTGTCTATCCTGGGGTCCCTCTCTGTCCTTATCTCAGGGGTCCCTCTCTGTCTCTCTATCCTGGGGTCCCTCTCTGTCTCTCCATCCTGGGGTCCCTCTCTGTCTCTCTATCCTGGGTTCCCTCTCTGTCCTTATCTCAGGGGTCCCTCTCTGTCTCTCTATCCTGGGGTCCCTCTCTATCCTCATCCCAGGGGTCTCTCTCTGTCCTGATCTTAGGGCTTCCTCTCTGTCTCTCTATCCTGGGGTCTCTCTCTGTCCTCATCTCAGGCGTCCCTCTCTGTCCTGATCTCAGGGCTTCCTCTCTATCTCTATCCTTGGGTCCCTCTCTGCCCTCATCCCAGGGGTCCCTCACTGCTCTAATCCTAGATGACCACCACTGTCCTTATCTCAGTGGTTCCTCTCTGTCCTCATTCCAGGGGCCCCTCTCTGTCCTTATTTCGGGGGTTCCTCTCTGTCCTCATCCCAGGGGTCCCTCTATCTCTTTATCCTGGGCTCCCTCTCTGTCCTCATCCCAGGGGCCCCTCACTGATCGAATCCTAGATGACCCCCACTGTCCTTATCTCAGGGGTTCCTCTCTGTCCTCATCAGGGGTTCCTCTCTGTCCTCATCCCAGGAGTCCCTCTCTGACCTGATCTCAGGGCTTCCTCTCTGTCTCTTTATCCTGGGGTCCATCTCTGTCCTCATCCCAGGGGTCCATCACTGTTCTAATCCTGGATTACCCCCAATGTCCTTATCTCAGGGGTTACTCTCTGTCAGCATCCCAGGGGCCCCTGTCTTCATCAGAGGGGTCGTACTCTGTCCTCATCCCAGGGGCCCTTCTGTGTCTTTATTTCAGCCCCCCCCCCCCCCTATTATTTATTCCAAGAGTCCCTCTGCCTTTATCCCAGGGGTCCCTTTCTGCTTTCATTCAACGGGTCCCTCACTGTCATCATTCCAGAGGTCCCTGTTTGTCCTCATTCCAGGAGTCTCTGTCTTCATCTCAGAGGTCCCTATCTGCTCCTATTTAAGGGGCCAGTCTCTGCCTTTATTCCAACCCCCCCCCCCCCCCCACATTATTTATTTGAAGGGTCCCTATTTGTCTTCATCCCAGGGATCCTCCACTGTCCTCATTGCAGGGGTCCCTCTGCCTTTATTTCAGGGGTCCTTCACTGTTTTAATCTTAGATGTCCCTCACTGTCCTCATCCCAGGGTCCCTCTCTAGCTTCATCCCAGGGGGTTCTTCTCTAGTTTCATCCCAGGGGTTTCCTCTCTAGCTTCATCCCAGGGGGTTCTTTAGCTTCATCCCAGGGGTTTCCTCTCTAACTTCATCCCAGGATCCCTCTCTAGCTTCATCCCAGGGGTTCCTCATTAGCTTCATCCCAGGGGTTCCTCTCTAGCTTCGTCCCAGGGGTTCCACTCTAGCTTCGTCCCAGGGGGTCCCTCTCTAGCTTCATCCCAGGGGTCCCTCTTCGACCTCATCCCTGGACTTTCTGTCCTCATCCCAGGCAGTGCTACTGTTTGAAATCACGAAGCCCCATACAGCCTACCCAACAGCCCACCTCCCCCCCAGAAAATATGAAAACTATGTTTTCTCTAATAATAAAATAAAATAATAAGTTACAAAATTCCTGCTAAATCTAAGCCTCGGTTCCCACTGCTTCAATACTATTCTCAGCGATTTCCAGTGCTACTTGCGACTTTCATGCAAAATTAGAGTCTGTCGCAATGAAGTTGCATCAAAGTAGTGCAGGAACCATTTTAAAAGTTGCTGTGACCTGAGTCACATTGAGTAGAATGGCCACCAATTAATGTGTTTTCACTTGTCATGCAACTGTATGTGTCACAAGTTGCATGTCAAGTGGCAGCAGTGTGAACTGGGGCTGAAAGATAAAACTGTATAGTAGCAAATAGTAGGGGTGCAAACAGACCCCTGATGTCTCACTTTTGAGACAGAAAGGGATTGAGGACACAGATTCCCCAATCCTTTCTCTTAAGTCTCAGATGAAGAGGAAGCGCTCTGTTTAGAGACTCCCTGTTCATTTACATGTTGAAGCATAATAAACACAGTTTACTATGCATCAGTTATAAAAGAACACATGAGTGATTGGTACCTATTACTTGCTGTGTTCATTCAGGAAAAGAATGGGGCTAGTAAATATGACATATTTACCAGCCTTCACCCCTGCTCTCCATCCTGAACCCCATCCTCCTGTGCCCCAAAGCAGCTGCTGCTGGCAGGAGAAGGGGGAAAGCCGGCAGTGTTGCATGGGGGCATATAGAGGGAGTGGAGCAACAGGAAGGACTGGGGGGTGATAAGAATGGTGTGGTGGGAGCAGATACTTAAACCAATCCTCTTGTGGCTCTTCTTGCAGCAGCTGAAAGCCGCCAGAGAGAAGAGGAGGAGAAGCTGGCTGCACTTCAGGGGAGCCACAGAGGGATCAGTTTCAGCAAAAAGGCAGTACAGCTGTTCCTCATGCTCATCAGGTGCCAGAGCCCCCCTTTTGAACTGACGGGGCCCAGGCCCCGTACAGAAGGGCCAGCCGCATTGCCTCATCGGCAGCCCTGAATCCAGGGGCCCATCTCTGTTCCCTCTGTGCCTTCAGCTCTGGGGCATCTCAGGGATTCCTTTCTACCCTTATTCCAGGGGGCTTTCTCTGCCTTCATTCCAGCCCCCCTTATTTATTCCAATGGTACCTATCTGTCTTTAACACAAGGGTCCCTCACTGTCCTCATTCCAGTGGTCCCGCTCTGCCTTCATCCCAGGGGCCTCACTCTGCCTTCATTCCAGGGGCCCCTCACTGTCCTCTTCCCAACAGTCCCTCTCTGCCCTCATCACAGGGGACCCAATCTGTCTTCATCCCAGGGGCCCCTCTCTGCCTTCATTCCAAAGGTCCCTCTCTAACTTCATCCCAGGAGTCCCTCTCTGCTGTCATCCTAGGGATCCCTCTCAGACTCTATTCCAGGGGTCCACCTCATCAGTGCCCATTAGTGCAACCTCATTAATACTCATCAGTGTAACCCCATCAATGCCCATTAGCAAGGGCGTATTTACCACAAGGCATTTGCCTAGGGCAGAATTTTTCTGGGGGCACCGGCATTTTTCTGGGGGGCAGCACCGCTCCCTGAAAGAAGGGATGAAAGAAGGGACACGCAGGATGGGGACCAGGTGGGATCTGAGAGAGGCTGCTGGGCTTCTTGATGGTGTATGCAGAGCCTGACTCTTGTTCCCGGATGTCTGGAGCTGTGAAGGTGAGAGTCTTCTCGCTCGCTGGGGTGGGTGGGGTTGCCAGTGTATGGGGGGGGGAGGTGTTGGTGGAAGGCTCTTGGATGGGGGGGTTGTCAGTGTATAGGGGGCGGCGGTATGGAAGGCTTTCTCGTGGGAGGGGATTGTCACTGTATGCGGGGCGGTGGTAGTGGAAGGCTCTCTCAGGTGGGGGGGTCTGGGATGTTGTTGGTCAATGTGAGGCTCTCTTCGTGGGGTAGGGGGATGTTGGTCAGTGTCAGGGTCTCTCTGTGGGGGGGGACGGGACGATTTTTGTGTTGCCTAGGGCAGCACGAAACCTAAATACACCCCTGCCCATTAGTGCAGCCTGATCAGTGCCAATCAGTTCAGCCTGAGCAGTGCCCATCAGTTCAGCCTGATCAAAACCCATCAGAGCAACCTCATCAGCACCCATCAGTGCAGCCTTGTCAGCGCTCATCAGTGCAGTCTCATCAGTGTGAATCAGTCCAGAATTATCAGCGCCCATCAGTGCAGCCTTGTCAGTGCCCATCAGTGCAGTCTCATCAGTGTGAATCAGTCCAGTCTTATCAGCGCCCATCAGTGCAGCCTCAATAGTGCAGTCATATCTGTCCCAGTGTCCCCATCACAGCAGTGCGTCATTACAGCCAGTGTACACTATGTCTAAAAAAATCTTTACCAGTGAGGAGGCATTTCAAATCCTCAGTATGCAGCAGCAGGGAGCTCTCTGTGTCTGATTTTGACTCGGAATACAAACCGGTGTTAAGTAGTGAGTGTGTAATAGAATCAGAGGAGGAGGAAAATGTACCCACCATACAAAGACATTCTGGCAAGGAGCAGACAACCACCAATAGCACAGTGGCATCCACCACCACCCTGCATGAAAGGCCAGGTACTAGTTGGGTGTGTTGTGAGCCCCAAAGGGTTAGGAGCCATGCCAGTTACGATATGCACTTGAAATGGTTTCCCCCTAACTCAGGAGCAGCTAATATCCCCCTTTTACTCCCCAGCCAAGTGTTCAGACCAGCACAGAACATTTTGCAACCATTGATTTTTTAAATCTATTTTTTTTATGTCCAACAATTTATTGCTGATAATCCAAATTCAAGTTATGCCTGTTCGTATGAATGGAGCAATTAACAGTGAAGGAATTCAAAATTTCTTTGAGCCTCATATTTAATATGTGACTTACAAAAAAAATTAGTTACACTCTTACTGGTTCACCCACCCCATTCATCACATGCCCAGTTATTCATCAGTTATGCCAAGAACAAGATATTTTATGATCATGCAGTTCCTCCATTTCAGTTAAAACCCTCCCTGAAATGACCCTGAATATGATAAACCTTATAAAATTCAGCCACTTTTTTTTCCCAAGAAATTTTCCAGACGGATGACGGCATCGGCCGGAGGATATCGGGCAGTTCGCAGGGACAAGGTAAGTTACACTACAGGGTAACCCCGAGTGTGGCTCGGGGTTACCGCTTTTGGTACTGAAAATTAACCCTGAGCCACACTCGGGATTATCACCAGGGAGGTTAATTAGGATTTTGTTGTCTAAACTTTAGCTTTGCTCCTAAAACTTTCATTGGGGTGTATTCATTTTTGCAACATGGTCTTGAATAATTTTGTCAGAAAAATACTTTATTTGTGTGTGCAAATGAACAAATCCTGTTGGCAATAAAGGGCCCTGCAACATGAGTACTCTCGACCACTTATATGTCGGCACTATGGCAGACCAGGTGGATTGTGTAGTGTTTCAGTCCACCATCCATACACAATTTGGCAGACAGTATGGTCTGCTTGGGTTGTGAGTTGGTTAGAAGCTGAAGCCTTGGGCCCTTGTATATTGCGATATTGTGGTGGGTCCCCTAGTGTTGTTTCAAAATTGGAGCTGGCTAGAGACTGGTCAACAACTTCAACAAAGTAGTTTAAAAATGCTACCAACAAACCACATACAAAAAGTCTTCTAATTCTCTAGCTTCTGTCCGCCACCTTCCTCATACCTCAAACACAGTAAAATGATTTGTATTAATGACTAGGGATGAGTGAATCTACCCAGATTTTATTGCAAACAGCTATTGCCAAAGAAAGTCATGGGAAGCTGGGAATTGCTATGGGGGACGTGTACCAATAATATAATTAAAAGCACAGTATACAGTGCCTTGAAAAAATATTTATACCCCTTGAAATTTCTCACATTTAGTCATGTTACAACCAAAAATGTAAATATATTTTATTGGGATTTTATGTGATAGACCAACACAAAGTGGCACATAATTGTGAAGTGAAAGGAAAATGGTTTTCAAAAATGTTTACAAATAAATATCTGAAAAGTGTGGCATGCATTTGTATTCAGCCCCCCGAGTCAATACTACGTAGAACCACCTTTCGCTGCAATTACAGCTGCAAGTCTTTTTGGGTATGTCTCTAACAGCTTTACACATCTAGAGAGTGAAATGTTTGCCTATTTTTTTTGTAAAATAGCTCAAGCTCTGTTAGATTGGATGGAGAGTGTCTGTCAACACCAATTTTCAAGTCTTGCCACAGATTCTCAATTGGATTTAGGTCTGGACTTTGACTGGGCCATTCTAACACATGAATATGCTTTGAGCTAAACCATTCCATTGTAACTCTGGCTGTATGTTTAGGGTCATTGTCCTGCTGGAAGGTGAACCTCCACCCCAGTCTCAAGTCTTTTGCCGACTCTAATAGGTTTTCTTCTAAGATTGCCCTGTATTTGGCTCCATCCAACTTCCCACCTACTCTGACCAGCTTCCCTTTCCCTGCTGAACAAAAGCATCCCCACAACATGATGCTGCCATCATCATGTTTCATGGGGGGGATAGTGTGTTCAGGGTGATATGCAGTGTTAGTTTTCCACCACACATAGCGTTTTGCTTTTAGGTCAAAAAGTTCAATTTTGGTCTCATCTGACCAGAGCACCTTCTTCCAGATGTTTGCTGTGTCCCCCACATGGCTTCTCGCAAACTGCAAACGGGACTTCTTTTGGATTTTTTTCAACAATGGCTTTCTTCTTGCTACTCTTCCATAAAGGCCAGATTTGTGGAGAGCAAAACTAAGAATGGGAGAATGGGAACGTGTCGTTGAAGCAGGAGGTGAACTGCTATGTATGGCAGTGCTGACTGCAGACTGCGGAGAGGGGGAGCAGAGACCAGGACCATGTGAGTGCAGGAGGTGATATCCTATGTATGGCAGTGCTGAATGCAGACTGCAGAGAGTGGAAGCAAAGACCAGGACCATGTGAGTGAATGTAGCAGGAGGTGACATCCCACTCTCCGCAGTCTGCATTCAGCACTGTCATACACAGGATGTCACCACCTGTTTCAAACACATGCCCCCTCTTTATGCTCCATCTCCACAGTCCACCTTTAGCTCTGCCATACAAAGCATCTCACCTTTCTCACTTTCCACTCCTCCTGCCACTTCACACAAGCCACAACTACAGGGGAGGCTTTGGGTATCAGTGTGCACTAACAGTACTGAGAATGCACACCGAAAACAGCTTTATACGGTTATACAGTACATTTGAGGTGGAGCACCAGGGGATCTCTCGTGGAACCCCAGTTCAGAAACCCTGAGTTAATGTTATTTCTACAATAATTGTTGTTATATCTACAGCTCGCTGATCAGATCCAACGTTTTGTGAGCTGTAGATCTGAAATTTTTTTCAGGGCTTCCCAGAGATCCCAAACTTTTTGCCAAGGGCTTTTCCAAGGTAAAAAAGTTGAGGAATCCTGTTCTACATCATATTGTGCTGATTAAAAAAAGCTCCAAGTAAAAATTATTCATTAATTTACATGTAAAAATTTTGATTATGTTAAAATAATACCAACTAACACCCAGCCGAGTAAACTACAGGGAAGAAAGAAGCCAACCAGCAAATCTGATTAGACTTCCCCAGACATACAACCCAATTTTGGTGTCTTCGGAGGTTTGACATTAATTAGATTTGCTGGCTGTGTTTCTAAAAAACTGTTTGAAATATGCTAATGAAAAAAAAAAGTAACAATTTAATGGAGCAAGTCTATCATTCTAGGAACATGGTAATGTGGGTTATTGGAATTAAACAATGATGGATTTAGACATGATGCTACTCTGCACGCCCTATTGTACAAATCCAGCCCCTGGTAAAGCAGTATTATAGTAAAACCAACATCAATGCTAAAATGTGCTTTTGGAGGAAGCATGGGGGGGGCTTACTAAAACTGGTGCACTTAGAATCTGGTGCAGCTGTTCATGGTAGCCAATCTCCTTCTAACCTCAGCTTGTTTGGCAATAAAACCTGGAAGCTGATTGGTTTCTATGCAGACTTGCATCAGATTTTGCACTCTTCAGTTTTAGTAAATAATCCCCATGCTGTCTACTATATACTGTATTTACAGCTACATTTTAGCTCTACAGGCAAAAAAACCCCAAGACAACATGACAAAGTAGACTTATTTCGCCAAACTTCACAACAGATTTAACCATTTGCCGCCCGCCCTATGGCCGAATGGACAGATCTGAGTATTGGCCCTGTTGCCGATACCATGTGACCTGCTGTGACCAATCACAGCAGGTCACATGACAGTTGTATACAATGGATGGCTTCATTCATGCCATCCATTGTATACTACTGCCTAGCTGTGAATGGTCACAGCTAATCACATGCACATGTCATGTGATTAGCTGTGGCCAAATCACAGCTAAGCACAAAAAAAAACAAAAAAAAAACCCTGAATGAATCGATGTCATTCAGGTAAATGCTTGCTTATAGCAAAGTAATTCTTTGCTATAAGCAAATTGTGTAAAAAAAAAAAAAAATACTGATCACTTCCCCAAAGTAGTACAATGTTACTATGGTAACATTGTACTACTTTGGTCATAGTGAAATATGAAAAAAATCTTAAAAAAAGAAAAGAAATGTAATAAAAAATTAAAACAAAATATATAATTTTTTTTTTCATACTGTCACCAGTCAGTGTGCCTGATCACCGCCATGCCAGTTATATGATGACGCTGTACTGCACTGAAAATAGTGAAACTAATTTTTTAATTTTCCGAAAAATTATGACAAAAAAAATACAACTTCAAAAAACTTGCCATGCCTCTTATGAAGTACGTCGGACTGTCTACTCTGCAAAAAGGGGTCATTTGGGGATATCTGTACTGTTCTGACATTCTTGGACCTCAAGAAATTAGATTGGCTGTCAGTACTTCAGGATTGATCAATATTCAGATCTATACCATAGTTTGTGAACTCTATAACTTTCCTATAAACTAAAAAATACATCCTAATTTGGGTTATTTTCACCAAAGACATGTAGCAGAATACATCTCCGCCTAAATTTATGAAGAACAATTATTTATTTGCAAACTTTTATAACAGAAACAAAGAAAACATTTTTTTTTTCAAAATCTTTGGTCGTTTTTTGTTAATTTAGCAAAAAATAAAAACCCCAGCGGTGATTAAATACCACCAAAAGAAAGCTCTAGTTGTGTGAAGAAAATGATAAAAGTTTAGTTTAGGTACAGTGTTGTATGACCGCGCAATTGTCATTCAAAGTGTGAGAGCGCTGAAACCTGAAAACTGGCCTGGGCAGGAAGGTGTAAAATTGCCCGGTATTGAATTGGTTAATGATTTCACCTTTGCCAAAATTTTGTCAAAATTTCCCTCAAATTTTGCCATGTGCATTGATATGGAAAACATTTCATTATCTTGGGAAGAAATACAAAGGGTTATGTTTTCTAACACAGCCATGTGATCATCATATCAGCGCACATGGTGACTGCATGGTTTTGTTGATAAACTAAGGTTGGAGTCAGAATGTAAGTTTAATTACTGAAACAACATTTGCAAGCAGGAAGGCTTTTACTGCACAAAACACAGTACTTGCACAGGGGTTGATTTATAAAGAATCTGCATAGCTATTCATCCAGTACCACTATATGCCAGCTCAGAGCTGGCCTTAATTTTAGCCACTTTCCTAATCTGAGAAATGGCGATAATTCTGTATGCATCAGTCACTACCACAAAGAGAGGTTCTTAACCACTTGCCCTCCAGAGGATTTACCCCTCTTCCTGACCAGGCCATCTTTTGCGATTTGGCCCTTTAACTGACAATTCCGCGGTCATGCAACGCTGCACCCAAATGAAATGTATGTCTTTTTTATCCCACAAACAAAGCTTTGTTTTGGTGGTATTTGATCACCTGTGCATTTTTTTATTTTTTGCACTATAAACAAAAAAGACTGACAATTTTGAAAAATAATTTTTTTTTAACTTTTTGCTATAAAACATATCCAGTAAAAAAAAAATAAAAAAAATCAAGGCCAAAATGTATTCTGCTACATGTCTTTGCCAAAAACAAAATCCCAATACGTGTAAATTAATTGGTTTACGTGAAAGTTATAGAGTCTACAAATGGCGGTATATATGCTTATTTTTTTTTTATACTAGTAATGGCGGCGATCAGCAACTTATAGCAGGACTGCGGGACTGTGGTGGGCATTCTGACACTGGGGGGAACTGACTAACTGTTATTGACATCCCACTGACACTAATATAGTGATCTGTGCTAATAAAAAGCATTGACACTGTACAAATAACACTAGGCAGGAAGGGGTTAACATCTGGGGCAATCAAAGCGTTAACTGTGTGCTGTTTTACTGTGTTGTCTGTGTGTGCTTTACTGTGTAAGCATGCTGGAGCTGACAAGGGAGAGATCTGTATTGTTTACATACAGACTTCTCCTCTGTCACTGTTGCTTGGCGATCGCTGGGTGCCAGCGGGGAATCTCTGACCAGGATCCGATGATCGACAGCTGAAGCCACCATAGGTGGCACAGGTAGGGTGGTGCCCGCTGCACACGTAGTTGTTCTGCTATAGGGTGGTCTGGAAGTGGTTAATGTGGCAGCAGTTGGAGCTACCTGAATTTGTCACCCATGTTGGTAATGTTACTGAAACTGGTGTAAATGCTTGCCTAAATTAGGTGCAAGAAGTTCTAAGGAAACTACCAGGAACATTTTATTAAATTTCCTAGATTGAGCCCTAGTGATCTGACACCATGATTATCAGACAGAGAATGCCTTATTGAACACAATGAGACTATGGGGTTAATTTACTAAAACTGAAGAGTGCAAAATCTGGTGCAGCTCTACATAGAAACCGACCAGCTTCCAGTATTTTTTGGCAAAACTTAATTGAACAAACTGAAGTTAGAAGATGATTGCCTATCATACAGAGCTTCACCAGATTGTGCACTTTCCACTTTTAGTCCCAATGCAGTCTCTAATCACATAAAACACCCACATGGTAGCCAGAGACATGTGAACGTTGCCTATGCATGAGCTCACATTACAGAACTTAGAAGCATCAATGTTTTAATTAACATATGAAAGCTAAACTTTTTTGTCAATAATAATGTGAGGTTTATATGTGGAATGTTAATAATAATAACCCTATCAATGGTTAGTGCAAGTCATAAAATAAACGTAGCTATACAGATGGATCCTCACACCTAAATGTACTACTGATTTTCAGTAATTGTGTTTGCGGCATTGAAATGGGTTGTTGTGCTCCTAGTCATAAACATTGTTTTATCACACAGCTCTTGTTTTAATTTCTTTTACACAATAAAAGGCAGCGGCTGCTGTTTAACCATCTGAAACAGACCATTTTCAACACTCAATAAACTTGGCATATGTGGACTGCAGTTAAAAGAAAGCACAAATACATCTAATGCAGTTCCTTCTACATTATTCTCTTTGTTTTAAAGAGACCCTGTTGTTAGAGTCAAAATATTCATTGACAAGCACCCTGTAAAATAAGATGTTTCATACTTACCTTGCTGGCGGATTGTAAGTAAAAGCTAAAGGCAGTACTCATTGCTGACAGCTTCTGTTGTGTTGGATGCTGAATTCCCAGCTGCATGCTGTGGTTCCTCCTGATGGCTGCTATGTCACTTCTGTGTCCTGTAATGACATAATCCTTGGCAGGAGAAACCACAGCATCCAGCAGGGACCAACAGCACCTGTATATCTTCACCAGACTAAAGATTTGTCTCACCATCCACCAGAAAGATTAGTATTAAATATCTCCTTTTACAAGGTGCTTATTTTTGTACTCTAATGAAAGAGTCACTTTAAGTGCTGTTGCAGAGTGTCCATTTACTCACCAGATGCTGGTGCAGGCCCCCTTAACTTTTTGGGTTCCTTGACACACCCAGGGGTATAAATTCCTCAGGAGCTCAGACTCAATGAGGCAGAGATAGCTAGGCAAGTGGTCTACAGCCAGGTGAGAGACACTCCTCTGTCAGACCCAGCATGCAGGCAGCTGAGCTAGAGCCTAATAGCATGCAGCTACTGCAGCAGACATGGAACACCTCCTTGACTGCCACCAGAGTACTGCAGTTCCAGCGGGATGACCCTTTTTCCTTTGACCTTGGATCCCTCCAGCTAGTCACCTGTGTTTCCATTGCTGTCCTGGACTTCACTGAGAGGGATGCTGTCTGTGATGATAATCACAAGTATCTGTGCTCTGAACTGAGTAGTGATTGTCAGATTGACCCTCTGTTGTTATAGTCCTATAGAGACTATGTTATGCAGCTACGGGACCATGATTGAGCCACAGAGACATCAAAGTGAAGAGTCCATGTTTGTGCAGCTTTCATATTCTGTGAATGCATGGTTCGTCATTCTGTACCTGTTTTGCATTATTGACCCTTACGTTGTACCTATTTATCGAACTGCAAGTTAAGTTTACTTCTTGTCTGATCATTCAGTTAGTTACCTCTCCTGTTATAGTGCCTTTTCTGAACAGATAAAGGACAAAAGCAGATGGATACAGGTAAAGCATATCTATACCCACAACCAAAATTTAACTTCCCACCAGCCGTATCCAATTACGCGGCCTCGTGGCGAGTGGGCCTTAACCTCCCTGGCGGTATGATTATTTCAGATTTTTGGTGCTGAAAGCGGTACCATTTTTTTGCATGGACATATGTATTTTTTTTATTGTAGGCCTGTAATTTAGGAATAACTCCCTGAAATCTGTCCGAACAAGAGTCTAGTAAACATTCCGGGTATGATAAAATTTGAAACACGAAATCATAAATTATAATTTAATAAATACTCATAAAAAATAATAATATAATAATAATAATAAATTTAATTCAATAATATAATCAAACCAAAAACACTGAAATTTGAAATATATAGCGCCAAGTTCGCACATCACTGAGCAGTCGCAAAATCATTTTCAGTGTCTGATGAGGAATTTCCCCCACTAATTATCACTCAATTCTGCAAGTAGTTCTGATTTACTATCGCTGTTCTCTAGCTGGTCTAAAACCGATTTTGACCTAAAGGGATGCTTTTTGGACGTCGTGGACTTTTCTAAGTTTCCAGGCAGAAAGAACAGTAAAAATGCAGGCAGGGCACAGGACAAAGCAGTAGGGACAAAATGTATGTGAAATGCTTTGATACAGGAATGTTTTGCTATGAAATAATCGTTTTAAAAAAAAGTCATTTTTTTTAAATTTTCAAATTTGCCGCCGGTTCCGGTGCCCATACGTCCCGACGTCACAGGGACCGGAACACGGAAGCCAGATGCCGGCATCGGCCGGAGGAGATGGCCAGGGACGCTGCAGGGGACGCATCGCGGGAGTGAAGGACAAGGTAAGCGCTGTAGGGAATCCCTGTGCAACGCCGCATGGTAAGCCCGAGTGTAGCTCGGGGTTACCGCTTTTGGTACTGAAACTTTACCCCAAGCTACACTCGGGAATACCGCCAAGGAGGTTAATGCCCAGAGATTGCATATATGGGTACTTAGAGATAAACAGAACTGTGCCGAGAGTATGCAGGGTTAAATATATTGTAGTTTGCCAGTCCTTATATAAAGTAGGTGCATTTGTTCTTTTTTTCCTTTATTTTCACCTGGTTTTATGAAAAACAAGCCTTCTGTTCTAGGATGGTTGTGCTTACTTCACTGGGAGAAGCCATGGTTGCCACTCAGGCTGGTCTTCAGACAGGTCTTCCTTTGTTCATCTTCATTGCGTTGGGGGTGGGGTGTTAATAGATTACAGAAGGAAAAAAACATTGTTTACGCTTTTATTTCAGTACCCGGGAAGTAAGAAGGATATTGCATTTCTGACAAGATCAACAGGTATTTTTTGTGCTTGCTGAAACTGTTCTTAGCCTGAAAAATGAAAACAAATACAACCATCACATCTAGGGACTGGTAATATTTTATATTGTTGTTCTTGGGTTTAGATACACACTTAACCACTTCCCGACCTCCCTATAGCAGAACTACTGCTACAGGATGGCAGGGCTACACAAAATCACGTGTATATATATACGTGATTTTGCATTTCCACCATTGGCGGCTACAACTATCGATCACCGGGTCCTGGCCAGAGATTCCCTGCTGGCACCTGGCGATCGCCGAAGAACACTGACAGGGGAGACATCTGTATGTAAACAATACAGATCTCCCCTGTAAGCACCAGAATGCTGCTTTGTATTGCTCTGCATAGCAGCATGCTTACATAGTAAAACAGCACATAGCACACAGTGCTTTGATCACCCCAGATGTTAACCCCTTCCTGTCCAGTGTCATTAGTACAATGTCAGTGATTTTTATTAGCACTGATCACTGTATTAGTGTCACTGGGGATGTCAGTGGCAGTTAGTCAGTCCCCCCCCAGTGTCAGAATGCCTGCTGCAGTCCCGCAGTCCTGCTATAAGCCGCTGATCACCACCATTACTAGTATAAATAAAAAAATTCCAGTGTATATAGAGCCGTTTGTAGACGCTATATATTTTACGAAAACCAATTAATTTACACATATTGGGTTTTTTCTTTTAGCAAAGACACGTAGTAGAATACATTTTGGTCTAAATTTATGACGAAATTAGATTTTTCTAAATTTTGTTCTGGATATGTTCTTTAGAAAAAAGTCAAGAATATTGAGGGTTTACAAAATCGTTGGTCTGTTTTTGTTTATAGCACAAAAAATAAAAAACACAGGGGCGATGGAATACCACCAAAAGAAAGCTCCATTTGTGGGAAAAAAGGACATAAATTTCATTTGGGTGCAGCGTTGCATGACCGTGCAATTGTCAGTTAAAGTAACAGTGCCAAATCACAAAAAATGGCCTGGTCAGGAAGGGGGGTAAATCCTCTGGAGGGCAAGTGGTTAATGTTAAAATCCTTTGGTGTTAACCTGCCATGATAACAAAGGTATCAAACAGTCCATGGCAGTACACTACAGATGCTAAGCAGTGCTTGAACATACTTTGGAGGTGTTTTTGATGAAGGTGATTTTTTTTCAGTGAAAGAGTGTTGCTTGCATGATTAAAACTTAAAGTGGTTGTAAAGCCTTACGTATACCTAGAGTAGTGACTGGCCTCAGGTGATACACAGCGATAAAACAAATCCATTACCTGTTTATCTGCTATCTTCTCTAAATTCGTTTAATTTATAAAGCTTGTCTAAAAGTTCAGAAAAAGGGGGCGGAGAGCTGAGATTACACACAGCAGAGTTCAGTGAGGGGAACTCTGAGAGCTGATTGGAGGAAAGAGACACACCTCCCTCCAAACAGCACACAGGAACAGAACTGAGGCTGTCAATCTGCTGGAAGTCCCTCCCCTCTCACCATTTTTTTCTTGGTGTCAGGAAAACTTGTCAAAGTCTGTATATGCAGTAAACATGCTTGGTATACTCACTTTAGAACCTAGGGGGTTGATCCTCTGCATTATGTAAAAAGCCTGTTTGATCTTGTCTTCTCTAATCCTCCCCTTCTTTCATAGCCCCCAATCTATCTGCTGATAGTACAGAGCCATAGGAGACGCTGTGCACATGCTCAGTTTGGTGTGTATTGCTAGAGAGTTTTTTTTTGGGAGGTGCATGCGATCAACACAGAGTCCAGACAGAGGGTCAGGAGTTATGCAGCCTCATAGGACAATAACAGGAGAACAAAAACTTCTGCACCAGTGCTCAGCAGGACACTGATAGAAGTCACAAGACTGCTCTAACTGCTGATGAGAAAAGGTATTTAGCAGTTTATATTTACTAAAATAATTGCATTTCTATGTTCTGTGTACTGAGGGAGACCAGATATAGGGTATGCAGGGTCCTGGGTTTAGTAACACTTGAGACAAGTACACATTAGAGAAGGAATATGCTATGTTTACATTTCATGTCTGAGGTTTACAACCATTTTAAACTAAATAAAATTGGGTCATGTGTGTTTGACAGATGAAATTACCTTTATAGTGTGTGCAGTAACTGTTCAATTTGTAAATTTGATCATTTTTTTAAGTACTGTAACAAAGAAAACAACAAGGTATATTTGTGGCAGGACTGCAAGGAATGAAGGATCATTTAGGAAAATGAAGATCAAATAGAACAGTTTTGATGATTATGCATCCAGAAGAAAAGCTGGCCATGCACCCTGCAATTTTCACAAAGTAATAGATTTCAGTATTGCTTTTGATAATTGTGAAGGAACGAACACAAAGGAAGGTTTCACAGCAATAAAAGTAAGTGGCTTACTGTATTCAGTAAAATGGCTCTCCGGAGAAACATAGATCAATTCGAGTTTTGAACTCACATCCCTGGTGATTGCAGTAAGTTCTCTGTAAATTGTAGTCAATTCTCGGGTGCTTTTACAGTTAAGGAAAGCTAAGCATGAACAGCCAGTGTTCTGAGCAGAGCCCCACAAGTCATTATAATGATGCCTCTGTCCGTATAGAGGGAAGTGGAGGTGCTGGGAGTAACACTGAAGAAAAGAGTGTGGCGCAGATAGAAACAGGAGGAAGTCATTTGCTGAACGGGTTGGAAGAAAATAACACTATAACATCAAATATGAGAAAAACGGCAATTGAAAAGACTATACATTGTGGTAAGAATATGACCAATAAAGATACATGGCTAGGCTGAGACAGATACATGTCAACTCTGCAAGTTTAATAATAAAAGAAAAAACAGTACTGGACCTCTGTATCCCATACCCAGCTGGTCTAGAGGATGGCCAAAAGTGAACCGTGTCATTGCCAATGCAGGTGACTTTAATCGTGACCCTAACAACTACACATATTTGCTTTCCCTTTGCTCCCCCCACCACTCCATTCAGCTGCTGGAAGTGAAAAGATGAAACCCTGTATGTTTGTGACCAGTGTTGGGACAAGGGCATCTAGTGCTCAAGGCAAAGATGCCGAACAGTGCCCCCCCCCCCAAAATGTATGAGGATTATGTGTCAGAAACCCCCCCCCCAAAATGTATGAACATTATGTGTCAGAAAAAATCCCCCCCCCCAAAAAAAGAAAAATAAATCACTAATCTTCATGCTTACCCGCAAGCATAAATCCCCTTTGCAAGCCAATATTTTCCTCAGTCAAAAATTTCCCCTCTTCCATTAAAAATCCCCTCTCCCACCAAAATCCCAACCCAGCACAAATCTTTGCCCTTACCATCATCTCATTCAGCTCAAATCCTCTCCCTCCCCAAATCCCCCATCCTAGCACAAATCCACTGTCCCTCAGATTTCCCCTCTGAACATAAATGCTCTCCCCCTCCAAATCCCCCCTCCTAGCACAAATCCACTGCCCCTCAGATTTCTACTCTGAACATAAATGCTCTCCCCCTCCAAATCCCCTCTCCTAGCACAAATCCGCTGTCCCTCAGATTTCCCCTCTGAACATAAATGCTCTCCCCCTCCAAATCCCCCCTCCTAGCACAAATCCACTGTCCCTCAGATTTCCCCTCTGAACATAAATGCTATCCCCCTCCAAATCCCCCCTCCTAGCACAAATCCACTGTCCCTCACATTTCCCCTCTGAACATAAATGCTCTACCCCTCCAAATCCCCCATCCTAGCACAAATTCCCTGTCCCTCAGATTTCCCCTCTGAACATAAATGCTCTCCCCCTCCAAATCCCCCCTCCTAGCACAAATCCGCTGTCCCTCAGATTTCCCCTCTGAACATAAATGCTCTCCCCCTCCAAATCCCCCCTCCTAGCACAAATCCGCTGTCCCTCAGATTTCCCCTCTGATCATAAATGTTCTCCCCCCCTCCAATTCCCCCTCCTAGCACAGATCCTTCTCCCCAAATGTTCCCTCCTATTACAAATCCCCCCCATTCATCCCTACTAGCACAAATCCTTCCCCCCAAATGTTCCCTCCTAGTACAATTGCCCCCCATTCATCCCTACTAGCACAAATCCTCCCCTGAAGATCCCTCTTTCTTACACAAATCCTCCCTCCCAAATCCCCCATCCTAGCACAAATCCTCATCCCCCCATCCCTCCTACCAGCACAAATCCCCCCAAATCACTCCTCCTAGCACTCCCCCATCCCCCAAATCACCCCAAGCTCAAAAACTCTCTGTCCCCTCCCCCTCAGATTTTCCTTCCTAAAATAAGTCATATGCCACTACCACCCTTGAATTGCCTCATCTCAGTACAAATCCTCTCCCCCCTAACACTTCCCTAAAAGCACATATAATCCCCACCCAAACCCCCTTCCTAGCACTAATTCTCTTCTCCCTCCCCCTCCTAGCACAAATATTCTCATTCCCAGCACAAGTTTTTTACTCTGAAGCTGCTGTCACTGCTCCTGACAGCTTGTAGGTAGGAACTCTCCATACAGCACCCTCCACCTCACATGATACCTGTGCCCAGGGCAGCCACCCCTTCTGCCCATCCCTTGTCCCAGCCCTGTTTGTGACCCAAGACTTACAGTCACAGAGAGCATGAGAAGCCACTTGCCAAAGACAAGTGCTGTCTTGAGCAAAGTAGTGGTTTAAATTAAATGATGTCTTCTAAGTTGTAGTTGGTTTAATTTATATTCACTAGTGATGAGCAAAATTGTACGTTTTCACTTCACTTTCAAAATTTTATGAAAAATCAGTACATTTTGACAAAATGCATTAGAGTCAAGGCAGAACCTAAGGCAGAAATTAAAGCGGAGCTCCACCGAAAAGGGGAAGTTCCGCTTTAAGGCTTTGTCCGCCAAATTTGACAGGTGCCCACCCCCACTTCTGGTGCAATCGCCTAAGGCAGTCAGAAGCGGAAGTTATCCTCCCCCCTCCCTTTTCTTTGTCTTCTTGGACACGTGACAGGTCCCAGAATACTACGGGACCATTCACAAATCGCAGCGCTACTCACGCATGCGCAGTGGGAACCCGGCTGTGAAGCTGCAAGCTGTCACAGCCGGGTGCCCACACTGAAGATGCCGGTACCGGGGACAGGTAAGTGTCTATTTTGAAATTCAGCAGCTACAGTTTTTGAAGCTGCTGACTTTTATTTTTCTTTAATTCACCTGGAACTCTGCTTTAAGGTAGTTTCTGGTGGTTTTTAAGGGTACAACATGCTTTAAATACCTCTTAACGTTTTGGAAGCTGCTTCCAACTATCCTGGACCAGTTCTTATGCTAAAAAATGCTAATGTTGCCACTAACTGTTACCATAATGGTAATTCTTACTAGACCCTAGTGCTAACTCTAAAGCCTGGTACACACTACTAGGTTTTTTTTTTCGTTCAACCCAGCAGGCTGAATGAAAAAAAAAAGAAGCAAAAACTGACAGCTCAGGAGGAGCCCCTGTACTAACTATCCAATATTAAAACAGCAATCTCCCCTGCTGTGCTATTGTGTTCTGATTGGGGGGGAACGGCCCCTCACCATAACACTCTGGTGGTCAGCTGATTTGGAGCTGATTGGCAGACCTTTTTCGGTTATGTGCCTTTGACAGACACTGACCGCCTGCCATACATACACGGGCCGAATGACGGACTGTTTCTATTGAACCGGCCAATGCCACCCGTCATTTGGCCTGTGTGTACTAGGCTTAACAGACAGGCTAACTCTACAGCGTCTCCTATCGATAACCCTTTATTGGTAAACGAAGCCACGTGATTACCATTTCAGCACTGTCATGCTGATAATATGCGCGTGGTCCTTACAGCTAGGAGCACTGCATGTTCCTAGGTTTTTCACCTTGCAATGGTGCATGGCAAAATTAGAGGGCAACTGCAATGAAATTCCAGCAAAAGGCTAGATCGCTGTTTTCATGGCAAAATCACTCTCTCATCCCTAATATTCATATATTCACAGTATTTTACGTCTACAGAGTTTACACTTACTATTGTAATTTAGTCAGCCATAACTGAAAATCAGCAAACTGACTATCCTATTTACACATTTTATATCCAGTATAATGGAATTAGTATCCACAAATACAGTATTAAGAAAAGTATTAGAAGGGCTGGGTTGCTCAAAGTAATACATAAAAATGCAGAGAGCTGTAATTACAGTTCAAAGCAGGAGCACTTAAGGTGCCATTTAGAGAATACCTGCTCATCTACTTATTACCTATGAAAACATTTTAGAGTGCAGAAATCTTACTAATGGAATTGCTTATAAGCAATAGAGTGCAGATAAGGAAAAATGCAATAAGGTAATTGAATACTGTTAGGGCTTTGAACTGTAGAATTCACTGGTAAAGAGATTTGCTGATAATCAATAGTGTTTATCAGAATAAACAAGATTGCTTTCACCAAGAAACAGACGAGTGCATTGTAATTTTATAAAAAATGGAAGATCAAAACACCAAGGTGGCCATTCATTGGTCAGTGTTTGTAGGCAAGGCAAACATTATTTGTGACAAAAGCAAGGTTTTCGATCACTGGTTATCTAGGAGAATATACCATGCTTATTTTTACAAAGATTTTTTGTACTTATATGAAAACCTCTTTTTCACTAAGCAACTATTGTTCTTTTTTTATATGGAGAGAATGAGTACTCACTGCATGCAGAGTTATCATTTATTGTAGTGCAGATTGCTGTAGTACTTTGACAATGCATCATAAGATGGCCAAATATTTTTAAAGGAATAACAAGTGCTTATAATAAATGGATTTCGAACTACCAAACACTAAAAGTTGAGTAAATTTATGAGATTAATTCAAGTGTGCCAGAGTCAGGAGTGAGATTCTGGAAACAATATTGAGTGCACTGGCTTCATGTTGGAGATGAGTCCTATGCCTGGAAGAAGCAGGAATGGTACCCTTGACCAGGGGCGGATTGACCATTTGGAAACTCAGGCACTGCCCGAGGGCCCAGGGTCAATAGGGGGCCCCATGAGATGCCCCTGGTACCTTTTTCATAGGCTTTTGTGAGTTTGGGCAAGGACACAGGGGCCGCATGATCCCCTATTGCCCGGGGGCACCTTGAGTTGTCAGTCCGCCCCTGCCCTTGACAGAGCACAAGAAGACTGGCTGTGAAATCTGAGTGTGTTGGGTAGACTGAGAGGTGCATCTGGGTTCCCCTGAAGGTTTGTTGGGATGTCTATCAAGGGCAAGCATAATTAGGCACCCCTAGAAATACTGAGCATGGGAAATGCTCCCTGGTGTGAAGAACTGTGACAGAGTACAGAAAAGGTTGTGTCATAACCCACTGCAGGGTCTGTTTGGTGAAGCATGGCCAAGAGACTCACATATCTTAAATCTGATATAATGTGTAATGTTGTCTATGCATGTAAAAATAATTGATTATAAAAGGTCATAGTTTAATGTTTTCTTTTAAATAAAAAATTGTTTGAAACATGAGTAGAAAAGATCCATTAAGATTTTCAACCAATTTTAAGTGTTCATTTATTTATCATGAATTGATTACACTGACCATTTTTACCGCAATAGGTTTTTGAAAGTTCCAGTTGTTTTTAATTAAAATGATAATTTTATTGAACAACTGTATTGTTATATGTATGATCAACACAAGCTTGGCAGGTGAGATATTCTGGTGCTTTTAGTAAGTAATGAGGAGCCCTTTGTGTATACTGTATGGAAGTGGAAGCTGCTTCTAAGATTGTTAAATTGTACAGAACCAGCTATTGGTAAATTATATTGGATTAATACACAAAATGTGTGTCCTTTGGAGAGTTGTGCAATTTTTCCTAATTAGGGCTGCAAAACACCTTTAGGGAGCTACAGCTTTCTTGGGGTGAGGCATCAATATTTGGAATTGGAGAATAAGCATGCTCAGTCATTGTACATACTTTCAGTTGATTGGGTTGGAAACTGTTGAAATTTCAGTGAAGCTCAGTAACGTGATCTGAAGCTTATCCTGTGCCAAACTGATGTATTTTCTTTGTTATGCAACCCTTTCGTTATTATTGACCTAACTGCTTGTAATTCTTATTGAGACATCTGTCCGCCTGTGGCTGCCCACTGAAGCTAGCTAACAATTTTTTGATTTTGCCATTTTTGAAAGCTACTGCTTTCCCTCCTGATAAGATATACAGTAAGTGTCAGAGGGGTCTGCAGCAGGCCTTTCCTACCTAACGCTGTTGCTAATAAAAAAAAATACAAAAACGAAGAACCAACAACGCCAATATCAAACCCACCCTGCAGGCCAGAGTACTTGGTGTCATTCTGGACTCCAACCTATCCTTCCAGTCCAATCTTTAACAAACTCGTGCAGACTCCACCTCCGCAACATTGCCAAAATACGCGCGTTCCTAACCCCAGAAACCACTAAACAGCTCATCCACTCCCTCATCATATCACGACTCGACTACTGCAACTCCCTCCTCACTGGCCTGCCTCGCCGCTGGCTATCCCCGCTTCAGTCGATCCTGAATACGGCTGCCAGACTCATTCACCTTTCCAACAGCTCCGTTTCCGCCACCCCCCTCTGCCAATCCCTCCACTGGCTTCCGATTGCGCAACAGATCAAATTCAAAATCCTAACACTGACGTACAAAGCCATCCACCACACTGCCCCGAACTACATCACTGACCTAATATCCAAGTACCGCCCAGCACGCACAGTTCGCTCATCACAAGACCTCCTTCTCTCTAGTTCCCTGGTCTCCTCCTCCCATGCCTGCCTCCAGGACTTCTCCAGGGTGTCACCCATCCTCTGGAACTCCCTGCCCCAACCCATCAGATTATCACCTACTCTCCTCTCCTTTAGGCGCACCCTGAAAACCCATCTCTTCAGGGAAGCCTACTCCACCCCCTGCTAACTTGACCGACCTCCTCCACTCTTCCTACCACTCCATCCCCCACAGCTATCTCCTCCTGTGCCACCATCCCCTCCCTCCTAGATTGTAAGCTCGAAAGAGCAGGGCCCTCAATCCCCTCATGTTTTGCATTGTATTGGCATTGTTCTGTCACATGTTCTGTCCCCCTTTGTAATGTACAGAGCTGAGCGAACTATTGGCGCTTTATAAATACTGTATAATAATAATAATAACAACAAATTTGAACAAATAGCCTGCATAAACACTGCTCATACTTACCTTTCCAGCAGATGGGGAGTACTCACACTGTTCACATCAAGAGAGGATCTTTAGCATCAAACATTCCTGCATCCCCTGCCACACACTGTCGTTTGATCTGTCACTGGGAAAGATCAGAATACACAGATGGGGACCAGGTATTGAACACACTGAGAAGTGTTCCATGCTAAAGATTTCACTGAAGAATGTAGCTCTTGAAGTGAAGTGAGGACTCTGGAGAGGTATTAGAAGTCCTATTTTACAGACTGCTATTTTTTAAAGAGTTAGTTAAAGGTGGTCATTTTTAATGTACAAACCTGTTGACCTGTACAGATGCTTGAGGACCCAAGCTGTTTAAGTAACAAGTAATTCAATATATGCTCAGTAAAACTGAATGTTATGCAATTTGAACTTCAGATCTGAAAACTGTTAAAGGTGATATAGCAGCAGGTCCAAGGTTTAGACCCTCTTGCAAATTAAATCTTGTGATGAGACCATAACGATGTCACTTAATTTTATAGGTGTAGCATCACTATGTCTGAAAAGGTATGCTTTATTTATTTATTACATCAATTTACACGGCGCTTTACATATATATTGCACATTCACATAAGTCCCTAACCCTCAAAGAGCTTACAATCTAAGGTTCCCAACTCACAGACATACACATACTAAGGCCAATTTAGACAGGAGCCAATCAACCTACTAGCATGTCTTTGGATTGTGGGAGGAAACCCACTCAGGCACAGGGAGAATATAGAATAAACATTCTCAACTAGGGTTCCTCCAGAGGTTTCTGGGGGTTCATTGAGCTATAATTGGTTGATATTCCATTTAGTGGTGCTTGCAGAGTTCCAGGACCAACAACACAGTGCAAATCTAGCAGGTGTGGAAGGGAATAGTAGGCACCCCTCCCTATATAAAAAAAAGGAGGAAGGGGAGGTATGTATGTTGGGGGGGGGGCGCTGAACAAAGGGGAAGACAAGGAGCAGAAAGAGGTATAAATCTAACCAGCAGGGCCCTCTGATACCAAATTGTATTGTAACTGTAATGCCTGCCTTCATTTTGTAAAGCGCTGTGAAAACTGTTGGCGCTATAAAAATCCTGTATAATAGTAGTAATAATAATAATAATAAACAAATGACTGACAATTTATGGCTGTTGCATAATTTCCCTGTAATTGTCTGCAGATTTGTATTTCGACCAGTAAAACCAGGTGTTATGGAACTGTTTAACTGTAAAGGGAGAAGGGATACATGTGTGAGCTGCATTCATCATATGAATCAAGATATAACTCTTGTAACTTTTAAGTGATATGTTGTTATGATTGAGAAGAAAGAACCCCTGGGACTATTAGGGGTTTATTTACTAAACCTGGAGAGTGCAAAATCAGGCTTACATCTGCATAGAAACCAATCAGCTTCCAGGTTTTATTGCCAAAGCTTAGTTGAACAAACTGAAGTTAGAAACTGATTGGTTTCTATGCAGAAGTGAGCCTGATTTTGCATTTTCCAGCTTTAGTAAATAAACCTCTTAGAGTCACTTTTGACCGCTTTCTGCATTTGACTGTTTGCCATATCACGTACACTACGGCTGCTGTATTCTCCTTGAATTTGTTCAAGGAGTAGCTGTCAAGCCTTGAGGACAAGAGAAGTTTGGCATGTTGTATATCAGCCACCAGCTCTTTTGGTTTTGTGTAAATAATCTGAGCTTGTGCCATAAACCTTGTGGTGTGCTGCTTTCTTCAGTTCATTGAAGGATGTGTCCAAAGTATAATTAAGGTCCAAAAGAGCTTAATTAAAATTTTTTATATTTAGTCGTTTTTGGTTTAGCTAACAAGTAATTCCCTAATAGAAGGAGCACTAAAGCAATGGGACGTTTCAGTTGTTTTTTTTTCTGTGCATAATCACTTTGAATTTTGACAGAGAAAAGGATGTTATGCAGTTAAAGCATGAACAGCAGTGTATTTGCAAGGATACAATAATCTAGCAACTAAAAGTGATTTATCTTTTGCCACACACAGCTACGTCTGGTGTGAACACATAAGCCAAGAAATGATATGTTAACCACCACACCACAAGCCTGGGCAGATTGCTTTAGAGTCAACACCCAAAAATTGAGAACTGGATGAGGGCTTGATTGAGTTTGCCAAGATTTGTTTCTCTTTCTGGCCAAATATAGAGGATATTCAGTTAATTAAACTCTTAAAGCCCCAGGCAAAATTATTCATGGGTCATGCACCAAGCTGCAAGTGCTGAGATGAATAATAGTGTCTGGGAAAGGTAATCTGTAGCCATATTTTATGTGCTCAGAGTACATGCACTCATATTCATTCCCAATTCATGAAACTTAAATACAATTTCAAGCAACGTCTTGAACCACAAAAAATATAAGAACTAAATCCGGGTCTAGACAGTACACAGAGATTTGATGCATTTTAGAGAAGCAGCAAAACGTATTTCCTTCCCTTAGTTATTTGTTTCCTATGAGCAGGTAACACCTCATTAGCCCACACTTATCTTTTCAGTGAAACAATGAATATCATATAGACATTTCCAGTTTCTAGTAACCCTTTCCTTAGCTCTGCTTTCCTTGAAACTTTAGTTGCAAATTTTTGAAAGCTTAATGTCAATGGCTAATTTTAAACTCTACGTGAACATTAAAGTGGAATTCCAGTCAAATACTAAGCCTTATCATACTCCCACCCCCATTCTAAGCCAAGTCTATCTACCCTGTGAAAGTAAAGGTGTGTATACTTACCTATGCTGATGGCACTCTGGTCCAGTCACATGATTGGTTCTCAGTGCCACCTTTAGTGTAGAGGAGAGACAGCCAACAACGGAAGCCCCATAGTAAGCCTATGGGTGATGTCATCTCCCAGGGTTTGCAGCCGTGGTTGGCGAACTCTCCTCTTCACTAAAGTCGTTCACTATAGAGATCATGTGACTGGATGCGATCACCCTCAGCAATAGGTAAATATAGACTTCTTTCCTTTATAGGGTAGTTATATTAGGTTTAGAATGGGGTGTGAGTAGGTTTACTTCTAATTTAAATGAATGCATAAAAGCCAACCAGTCTTAACCTCCCTGGCGGTATTCCAGAGTGTATCTCGGGGTTAACTTTCAGTACCAGAAGCGGTCACCCCGAGCTACACTCGGGATTACACTGCAGTGTTGCTCTGGGATCCTTCCAGCGCTTACCTTGTCCTGCGCTCCCATGATGTCCCCCCCTGCAGCATCCCCAGTCATGTCCTCCTGCATCCATCTTCCTGGTTCCGTTCCCTGCGAGCGTTGGGATGTATGGGACATATGGGGGATGGAACTGGTGGGAATTTCAAAAATTTAAAATTTGACATTCAGTCACTACACTAAAATCTGATAGTATTACATTACTGTATCAAACCATTTCACATACATTTTGTCCCGAGTGCTTTTTCCTGTGCCCTGCCTGAATTTTTACTGTTATTTCTGCCTGGAAACTGAGAAATGTCCATGGCATCCAAAATGCGTCCCTTTAGGTCAAAAGTGGTTTTAGACCAGCTAGAGAACAGCAATAGTAAATCAGAACCACTTGCAGAATTGAGTGATAATGATTAGTGGGGGAAATTCGTCATCAGACACTGAAAACGATTTTGCAATCTATTTCAAATTTCAGTGTTTTTGGTTTGATTACATTATTGAATTAAATTTATTATTATTATATTATTATTTTTTATGATTATTTATTATATTATAATTTATGATTTCGTGTTTCAAATTTTATCATACCCGGGATGTTTACTAGACTCTTTTGTGGACAGATTTTAGTGAGTTACCGTATTTTTCGCTCCATAAGACGCACCTGACCATAAGACACACCTACAGTGGGGATCAAAAGTTTGGGCACCCCAGCTAAAAATTTGTATTAATGTGCATAAAGAAGCCAAGGAAAGATGGAAAAATCTCCAAAAGGCATCAAATTACAGATTAGACATTCTTATAATATGTCAACAAAAGTTAGATTTTATTTACATCATTTACACTTTCAAAATAACAGAAAACAAAACAATGGCGTCTGCAAAAGTTTGGGCACCCTGCAGAATTTATAGCATGCACTGCCCCCTTTGCAAAGATGAGACCTGCCAGTGTCATGGATTGTTCTCAGTCATCATCTGGGAAGACCAGGTTATGTCAATCTCAAAGGTTTTAAATGCCCAGACTCATCTGACCTTGCCCCAACAATCAGCACCATGGGTTCTTCTAAGCAGTTGTCTAGAAAACTGAAACTGAAAATAGTTGACGCTCACAAAGCTGGAGAAGGCTATAAGAAGATAGCAAAGCGTTTTCAGATGTCAATATCCTCTGTTCGGAATGTAATTAAGAAATGGCAGTCATCAGGAACAGTGGAAGTTAAAGCAAGATCTGGAAGACCAAGAAAAATATCAGACAGAACAGCTCGCAGGATTGTGAGAAAAACAATTCAAAACCCACGTTTGACTGCACGATCCCTCCAGAAAGATCTGGCAGACACTGGAGTTGTGGTACACTATTCCACTATAAAGAGATACTTGTACAAATATGGTCTTCATGGAAGAGTCATCAGAAGAAAACCTCTTCTACGTCCTCACCACAAAAATCATCGTTTGAACTTTGCAAATGAACATATAGACAAGCCTGATGCATTTTGGAAACAAGTTCTGTCGACCGATGAGGTTAAAATTGAACTTTTTGGCCGGAATGAGCAAAGGTACGTTTGGAGAAGAAGGGGCACAGAATTTAATGAAAAGAACCTCTGTCCAACTGTTAAGCATGGGGTTGGATCAATCATGCTTTGCGGTTGTGTTGCAGCCAGTGGCACAGGGAACATCTCACGAGTAGAAGGAAAAATGGATTCAATAAAATTTCAGTAAATTTTGGATGGTAACTTGATGCCATCTGTGAAAAAGCTGAAGTTAAAGAGAGGATGGCTTCTACAAATGGATAATGATCCTAAACACACCTCGAAATCCACGGGGGATTACATCAAGAGGCGTAAACTGAAGGTTTTGCCATGGCCTTTACAATCTCCTGACCTCAACATAATTGAAAATCTATGGATAGACCTTAAAAGAGCAGTGCGTGACAGACAGCCCAGAAATCTCAAAGAACTGGAAGACTTTTGTAAGGAAGAATGGGCAAAGATACCTCAAACAAGAATTGAAAGACTCTTGGCTGGCTACAAAAAGCGTTTACAAGCTGTGATACTTGCCAAAGGGGGCAGTACAAGATATTAACTCTGCAGGGTACCCAAACTTTTGCAGACGCCATTTTTTTGTTTTCTGTTGTTTTGAAAGTGTAAATGATGGAAATAAAATCTAACTTTTGTTGACATATTATAAGAATGTCTAATCTGTAATTTGATGCCTTTTGGAGATTTTTCCATCTTTCCTTGGCTTCTTTATGCACATTAATACAAATTTTTAGCTGGGGTGCCCAAACTTTCGATCCCCACTGTAGGTTTTAGAGGTGAAAAACAAGAAAAAAAATATTCTGAACCAATGGACTGCAGACATAGTACAGGAGATGACCAGAGACTGCGGACACAGTACAGGAGATGACCAGAGACTGCGGACACAGTACAGGGGATGACCAGAGACTGCGGACACAGTACAGGGGATGACCAGAGACTGCGGACACAGTACAGGAGATGACCAGAGACTGCGGACACAGTACAAGACTGCGGACACAGTACAGGAGATGACCAGAGACTGCGGACACAGTACAGGAGATGACCAGAGACTGCGGACACAGTACAGGAGATGACCAGAGACTGCGGACACAGTACAGGAGATGACCAGAGACTGGGGACACAGTACAGGAGATGACCAGAGACTGCAGACAGTGCAGGGGATGACCAGAGACTGTAGACAGTGCAGGGGATGACCAGAGACTGCAGACAGTGCAGGGAATGACCAGAGACTGCAGACAGTGCAGGGAATGACCAGAGACTGCAGACAATGCAGGGAATGACCAGAGACTGCTTACCTTTGGGGAGAGAAGGGGAGCGGGTACCTGAATTTGACAGGTACCCGCTCCCACTTCCGCGGAGTTGTCCTTCCCTCTTCTTCCAGGGCCGGCTTCTGTGACAGCCGGGTGCCCACTGCGCATGCGCGAGAAGCGCTGCGCTTTGTGAATGGCCTCGCACATGCGCAGTGGGCACCCAGCGGTCACAGAAGCCAGCGCGGGAAGACTGTGCAGCGCTGGAGCGAGGAACAGGTAAGGCCTTGCAGGAGAGAACAGCTGAGCGGCCGGCCCGGTATTCTGACATGGTGGCGGCAGAAATACTGGACCGGCCGCTTTATATTCGCTCCATAAGACGCACTGACATTTTCCCCCCTTTTTTGGGGGGAAAAAAGTGCGTCTTATGGAGCGAAAAATACTAATTACAGGCCTACAATTAAAAAACAACATATTTCCATGCAAAAAAATTTACCACTTTGAGCACAGAAATACTGACATAATCAGACCACTAGGGAGGTTAAAGGATAAGTTCACCTTTATTCCCCCCCCCCCCCCACCTTTTTTTCTAAATTCCAGATCCCCTATGTACCAATATAGCCTTAATGTACTTCTTTTGCAGAAATTCAAAAGCTTTCAATTTTTTCTTCACACCTTTATGTCAGTGTCTAGATGGCTGTATAAAAAGCTTCTCCATTACTTCTACCTTTTTTCCTGCAGAGACTTTAGGTCATGGCAAAGGAAAGAATTGACCAGTTGACATCATTAGCACCAGGGGCGGACTGACCATTTGGAAACTCGGGCACTGCCCCAGGGCCCGGGTCAGTAGGGGGCCCCATGAGATACCCCTGGTACCTTTTTCATAGGCTTTTTTGAGTTTGGGCAAGGACACAGGGGCCCCATGATCCCCTATTGCCTGGGGGTCCCATGAGTTGTCAGTCTGCCCCTGATTAGCACACATCCTGCATCATCTACCCTCCTACCTCCCACCCACTAGAAAAAAAAATGATGCCTGTGTATTTTGTGAGAACAGTGATCACTGATTGATTGCTTTTCATTTAATATTCGTGCACCTGGAAGTTGGTGGGAGGTAGGAGTGTAGATGATGAAGCTGGTCAACTCCTTCCTGTGTCATGACCTCAATTCTCTGCTGGAAATAAGGCAGAAGTAATAGAGAAGCTTTTTTTTATACAGCCATGTGGGCAGTGACATAAAGGTGTGTAAAAAATGGAAAGCTTTTGAATCTCTGCAAATTAATTAATGCTATATTGGTACATAGAAGAGCCAGAATTTAGAAAAAAAAAGGTGAACAAAGGTGAACTCATTCTTTAATATTGGTAGGTTAATTGGCTCCTCTCTGAAACTGGCCCTAGTATTTGTATGTGTGAATGAGAGTTTGCTGCTTCTGACGATCTGGTGACTTTCACACAAAAGAGAAGCAGGTTCTGGCACTAGAAAGGATGAGTATATGTTCTTCTGCCTGTCTGTTGTAGAGACCTCAGTGTCTATGAATAAGTGATCTTTCTGCAGTGGTCTGGCAATCCCTCCTGCTGAGTCAGACCAATTGCTCTGCAATCATCAGGTAGTGTGATTGATTTACAAGAGAGAACAACTTCACTTCCACCATATTTGTTCTCATCCGCCTTACCTTTTTCACCAGGTTATGCAGAAAAAAAACAAAGACATACATGCCCAGTGATCCAGCTTTGTTCTATAGGGATCCACCGTACCACACTGGGTCCCATGTCACATCTTCTTCTGATATCAACGGGAGCTGTCTTATCTGGGTCCATGTAGCTGGCCTCCTGATGACATGATAGATTACCATAGATTACCCAGAGGTCTCCTTGGCTGCATGATGTAGGTATCTCAGAAGGCTGCAGGTAACAAGCACCTAGGCCAGAATCCAGAAAATTAGGAATGTGTTCCATGAAAAAGGCATAAAAAAGATTTCATTGTTAGGCGGAGGGAGGTAGAGGTGGAATGCAGAAATGTGGGTGGGGAGAGTAAAGAAATTTCATTGTGCTCATTTGGGCTTCAAGTTCATTATGCACTGCTTGTCAGGAAACTAAATGTCTGTGTACAATACCAGCAAGATACTAAAGAATGTGCTGGAGGTATTTTCATACACAGCTTGTTATTAGGTAAGCTTGGAACTTTTTTTGATTAAAGCTATTGTAAAGGTTGAACCTTTTGAGTGGAGCAGCTCCTCCAGCCCCCTCAATACTTACCTGAGCCTCATCGTGATCCAGCGATGTGAATGACAGCCTCGGCTGTCAAGGGTCTCTGCCTCCTCATTGGCTGAGACAGCAAGTGGGAGCCATTTGCTGTCAATCACAGCCAGTCAGCCAATGAGGAGAGAGGGAGCAAGGCCAAGCCACGGCTCCGTGTGTGAATGGACACACAGAGCAGTGGGTGCCCCAATAGCAAGCTGCTTGCTGTGGTGGCATTCTACAGACTGCTCTGTGCAAATCCACTGCACACAGTAGGTAAGTATAGGCATGTTTGTTATTTTACAAAAAAAATGAACCTTTAGAATCGCTTTAATGCTATGTCTTCTGCTACCCTTCAAGGATTGGCACCTTTTGGGGAGCGGGTACCCAAATTTGAGAAGGTACCCGCTCCCACTTCCGCTGTGATCGCCAAGGCAATCGGAAGCGGAAGTTGTCCTCCCTCCCCGTAGTCTTCTGGGACACGTGACAGATCCCAGAAGACTACAGGGTCATTCATAAAGTGCAGCACTGCTTGGCATGCGCAGTGGCCACCCGTCGCCAGGGAGAGAAGACGGTCGGTGAAACCAGCAGTGGTGAGGACACCGCTGGACCGAGGGACAGGTGAGTGGCTGTATTTTAAAAGTCAGAAGCTACAGTTTTTGTAGCTGCTGACTTTTTCTTTTTTTTCTTTTCCCAGCTGGAACTCCGCTTTAAAGATCTATCATTTAAAGCACAATTTTTAAATTACATTTAATTTCCTTACAGCTACAGTGTATTCAGACCCCCTTCACTTTTTTCAATTTTGTTATGTTGCAGCCTGATTCTACAGTTGTTTAAATTCAGTTTTTCTGATTAATCTGCACTCAATACACCATAATGACAAAGAGATAACAGAATTTTATAAATGTCTGACTTTATTAAAAATAAAAAACTGAAATATGACATGAACTTAAAGCAGAACTTCACTCTCTCAATCAACATGGACTATTTCTAATTATTATGCTGCTAGCATTAGTAAATAGATAGGAAAGTATATCATTGTTACTTATTTTAACCTTTTTTTTGCATTCCTTCATTTACTTCCTGGTTTCCATGCCTAGGCAAATGATGTAATGCATCCCAAGAGTCTTCAGGAGGGGAGGGAGGCTTATCCGCCCAGCCAATGCCTGAGCTAGGACTGATGGATTCCAGGAAGTAACTACTGCATGAATCATCTGCCCTTACTCAAGATAGCCACTGCCAGAAATGCCAAGAGCTGTTTTTCAAATTATTTTTCAGCAAAATAAAGCATGGAGACATGGATGGATGAATGAGTATGTTTTGAATAATAAAAATTAATTATATAGCATTTTTAGTTTGTGGTACCCAGATGCAGAGCAATTCCAGTTGTAGATTAATGAGAGAAAATTTTTTTTTAAACAACTGCAGTATCAGGCTGCAACAAAACAAAATTGTTGAAAAAAATGACGGGGATCTCAGTACTTTATGAATGCACTGTATGCATGTTTTGTTGTTATTAGCAATTGAAGATTTTTAGTTTTGCCAAATGCTTATTGATACTCTGAATATCAGTTGTTGTTAGTGATTTGTATGTATTACATTTTATTGACCTGTGGAAAAATTTTTACTTCTGGACAATTGTTCACCTGGAAGATGTCTGAAACAGATTTTTATCACTGTCCACTACTTCTTATTAGTGACAATTGAATCAGTTTGCAAGAATCCAGAGTTTTCCTCCCAAAAGGGTACTCAGGAACCATTACTCGGTTCCAGTTTACAGCCTGTTTTAATGAAAACCTTTCCACTTACTCCTGCATTAACACCACCTACTTGACAATTTATATGCTTTCATCAGGGGCCTAAAATGACAAACCCATTACCCACCAATAAAAAAGGCAGAAGGTCCAATTAGTGGGTTTTAATACCCTCTTATGAGAGTGTTTTAAGCATGTGTTCACCTGTGGCCTCCCTCTGACCCATTACTGGTGAAAGAGACTGCCACTTGCACACTTTGCTTCTGAAAAATGTTTTTTTTTTTAGTCATTTTATAAAACAATTTTCAATTCACAATTACAATGTAAAAAAAATGCCATAACGTTTTTGCTGAGTAAGTGATTCTTGGGCTTATTGAATAGAGGCATGTTTCTAATATCAGGTTCCAGTGCAGTAAGTGATAAGGGAAGATCTACCCTATTCAGTATATCCAAGCAGTTGCTTATTTGTGTTAAAAGAAAAAACTCATCCATTTCCTTTAGATTGTAAGCTCCACGAGCAGGGCCCTCCTATTCCTTCTGTACTGAAATGTATTGTAATTGTACTGTCTCCTTTATATTGTAAAGCGCTGCACAAACTGTTGGCGCTATATAAATCCTGTATATAATAATAACTGAAGCCTTATTCTACCAAGCGTGGAATGGAAAATGCCTTGAAAAATAGTTTTCCCTTTCCCCAAAGCATAGTCGCTTTGCCCTGCATGGACAAGGTTACAATGTTTCTTTAAAGGAAACATAAAAGTGCGGCCAAAGAGCAGAAGTCACAAATGACCATGGCTATACTGGGATTTTAACAAAAATCCTGGCGACCAGCAGGTCCAAGACATGTCCCACCACTAGGTGCTGGGACTCATTCAAACACCTTGCCGCAAGAACTTTAAGGTGGAGTGAGCTGCTGCCTGAAATTACTTTCATAGTTCCAGGAATGATGCTCACTGAGCACTGAAAAATGCGTTGACTTAGAGGATTCACAACTACAAGTTATGTGATATTTGTATATTGTATGCTTTATGTATTAAATATGGATTGTACATGGTATTTGAAAATCAGTTATGAGGAGATGTTGATATGAATTGGGGTTTATGAATATTTATGATCTAGGTGATCCACTAATATTTTATTGATGTAATAAAAACTTGTATACTTTTTTAAACTTGAGCGTAATCTCATTTGTACCAGTAAAGTACATGTGTATTTTTTTCATGTTGAATGGGGAAGTGGTGTGAGAAAAGAACCCTAAGTCTTTCAGGTAAGTATAAGGGCTAAGCTCCAGCTGCCACTTGAGCTCACTAATTAAAGTAGTTGTAAAGCCTTACATATACGCAGTGAGGTGACTAGCCTCAGGTGATACACAGAGATTAACCAAATCCTCATACATAAGTTGTACCTGTTTATCTGTAGTATTCTCTTCTTTCCATCCTTTCAAAGTCCAAAGTTTATAATGCTTGTCTTGGTATCAGTGGGAGGAATAGTGCCCCATCATTGGTATCAGTGGGAGGAGGAGTGCCCCATCATTGGTATTAGTGGAAGAAAAAGTACTCTATCATTGGTATTAATGGGAGAAAAAGTGCTCTATCATTGGTATTAGTGGGAGGATTTGTATCCCATCATTGGTATTAGAGGAAGGAATAGTGCCCCATCATTGGTATTAGTGGGGGGAATAGTGCCCAATCATTGGTATTAGTGGGAGGAATAGTGCCCCATGATTGGTATTATTGGGAGGAAGAGTGTCCCATCATTGGTATCAGTTAGAGAAATAGTGCCCCATCATTGGTATTAGTGGGAGAAATACTGCCCCATCATTGGTATTAGTGGAAGGAATAGTTCCCCATCTTTGGTATTAGAGTGAGGAATAGTGCCCCATCATTGGTATTAATGGGAGGAGGAGTGCCCCATCATTGGTATTAGTGGTTTGAAAAGTGCCCTATCATTGGTATTAGTGGGAGGATTTGTATCCCATATTGGTATTAGAGGGAGGAATAGTGCCCCATCATTTCTATTAATGGGTTGAAGAGTGCCCCAACATTTGTATTAGTGGGAGGAATACTGCCCCATCGTTGGTATTAGTGGAAGGAATAGTGCCCCATTATTGGTATTAGTGGGAGGAATAGTGCACCATGATTGGTATTAGTGGGAGCAATACTGCCCCATCATTGGTATTAGTGGAAGAAATAGTGCCCCATCATTGGTATTAGATTGAGGAATAGTGCCCCATCATTGGTATTAATGGGTTAAAGAGTGCCCCAAGATTGGTATTAGTGGAAGGAAGAGTGACCCATCATTGGTATTAATGGGTTAAAGAGTGCCCCAAGATTGGTATTAGTGGGAGGAAGAGTGACCCATCATTGGTGTTAGTAGGTTGAAGAGTGCCCCAACATTGGTATCAGTGGGAGGAATACTGCCCCATCATTGGTATTAGTGGAAGGAATAGTGCCCCATCATTGGTATTAGTAGGAGGAATAGTGCCCCATCATTGGTATTAGTGGAAGGAATAGTGCACCATCATTGGTATTAGTGGAAGGAATAGTGCCCCATCATTGGTATTAGTGGAAGGAATAGTGCACCATCATTGGTATTAGCGGGAGGAATATTTCCTCATCATTTGTATCAGTGGGAGGAATTATGTCCCATCATTGGTGTCGATAGGAGGAATTATGTCCCCCTGTTGGTGTCAGTGGGATGACTAGTGCCTGGTATCAATGGTAAATATAGTGCCCAAAAGGCCAGATTAAGGTTAACAAAGGCTTGCAGTTTGGAAATTACTACTTTGAAGAACATTAATTTGACAACTACGATGTTTGAACTGTATAAATAGTGTACAGAATAGATTTTACTAATACAACAATTACTACTGTAGCAAACTTTTGGCGCCGCTCAAGGCTGCACAAAATACAATTACCCCCGCTGGCAAGGAAGAGGGGAGCGCCATCCCAAGTGATTCCAGGAACCAGGCAGTGTGCAAAGAGGGAGGATGGACTCTGCTCAAACCCATCCCGAGGAGTCCTGTGAGAACAATTACTACTACTACAAACTACCAGAGCCCATTATGCCACAATACTTGTTTGCCCAGCCACAAAAGGCGAATGAAAAGCCTGGCCTGTATTATGTCATTCATAGATGTGATAAATCTTGTCACATACTCCAGCAGCCGCCTTGCTGTCTGCTGTATCTCCCTGCAACAGCACTAAAGAGACTGGATAGTTAATGCAATTCCCAATCTCCTGACATGTCTAGCACTCTTACATCATGCTCTCTGCCATTTAGGCTGTACTGTACATGATCACTCATCTGCAATCAGCATTCCAGTGGGAATGAATAACCATATTATATGCTCTGTAAATATTTTATAAGCTACATGTTTTCTATCTGATAGATAACTTTCTTTTTTTTTTCGTTCTCAAATACGTGTTCGTATTAATGCACTGAGCATTTTCTTCATAGCTGTGTCAGCAATGTTAAACGATCATTTAGAAATAAAACATACATCATTCATAATTGAAGAGGGATTACATTGCAGTGATGTGTCATAATCACAGCTACTTAGGCACTTCAATGACAGATTATATTTTCAATTTATGCGGAGGGCATATGAATAGCACATCATACATTTTCATTTCACATTAAATCCTCTCCATTATAAGGAAAGTCAACATTAATAAATTAATTGGGAATTTATTGTCCTCACAAACATAGTGGCGTAGGGGTTATAAAAGATGCAACAAGGAGATGCAACAGCTAGGCAGATGGATGCAGATTTAAAGCAGAACTCCAGGCATAGCTGCCTCCTACCCTTTACCCCCAATCCCCAGCTAAGCCCTGAGTTTGTTTAATTAAAAAAAACACAAACATCCCCTTTTCTTATCAAAATCCATGTTCATGGGACTCACTTGGATCCCAAATCTCTTTTATATTTATCTAGAGGAGGAGGGTTCTACTTTGGGTGTCCTTCCCTGCACAGGTGATGCAGCCACTTCCTATTGGCTGTTTAGTGGTGGGATCTTCCCAGGATCCAGAAAACTGCAGTGACATCTCAAAGAGGCAACTAAGCACAGGCTGCATCACTGGAAACACCAGTTGTCACAAGCAAAGGATGTGGACATTTAAGTTGGGCAAGTTTAAATAAATTTCGGGTAATTATTTGTTCAATAACTGAACGGGTTTGGGGGGGGATGGGAGACAAGAAAGTTCTCCCCAGTAATAGGCTTTAAGGCTACAGGGATGAAAATTCTTTTGGATTTCCTTCCCACTGCAAGGGATAACTGCTTCTTTTGCCTAGTGGACATCCATTCACTGATCTCCCCCAGGTAGTTTGAACCCAGGGCAGCACAGTGGCTTAGTGATCAGTATTTCTGCCTTACTTCGGTTTAAGTCCCGGTTAATGACACAATCTGCATGGAATTACCATTTTTCTCACTGTGCTTGGTTGGGTTCCTTTCAGGTATCCTGGTTTCCACCTGCACTCCAAAGACACGTGCCCAGGGTTAAAAGTGCAATAGAAATCTATTTAAAAAAAAAAAAGTATTTATTAGTATTAATGAAACACTAATATTCCAGAAGCTCTCTACCCAGGGAAGAAGCTTATGTAGCTCAGGCTGTGCTCATTCAGCTTCAACAGTATGCCAGAGTGACATTAGGGGTCTAATAGACTGATGATTTCTCCTTAAAGAGAACCTGTTACTGTACTTATCAGCCCCCTTGTGATAATGATATACAATGCTGTGAAAAAGTATTTGCCCCCTTCCTGATTTTTTACATATTTGTCACATTTAAATGATTCAGATAATCAAACAAATTTTAATATTACAGAAAGATACTGTAATCCGAGTAAATGCAAAATGCAGTTTATAAATGATGATTGTATTTATTAAGGGAAAAAAGTTGTCCAAACCTGCCTGGCCCTATGTATAAAAGTAATTACCCCCCATCCCCCTTACCCCTCTACCCTGGCTAAATCATGAATGAACTGCGATTAACAATATTTTTTGGAAGGCTGAGTTAAATTTCACTTGCCACATCGAGGCCTGATTACTGCCAGACCTGCTGAACTAAGAAATCACTTAAATAGAAGCTGGCTGACCAAGTGAAGCATTCTAAAAGATCTAAAAAAGCAACACATGCAGCAATCTAAAGAAACTAAAGAACGGATGAGAAACAAATTAATTGTTATGTATCAAACTGGAAAGGGTTACAAAGCCATTACTAAGGCTTTGGGACTCCATTAAACCATGATGAGAGCCATTACCCAGAAATGGAGAAAACATGGAGCAGTGGTGAACTTTCCCAGGAGTGGCCTACCAAAATTTCTACCAAGATCAGGAAGGGGGCAAATACTTTTTTCACAGCTGTGTAGTTGAAAAAATAAAATATTAAAGTTTAATAAAAATATTTTGAAAATGATAATTGCTCCATGCATAATAGGTATGAGGGGAATAATTATATGGCTATCATTCACTATTAATTCTAAACTGATAAGCTGTAAAGTCTTTTAAGGCATTGCCTATAGAACATTTTGGGTACTTTTTTGCTGATTAAAGGGCCCGTGCAAATTTGAGACGTGACATAATTGGTATGTTTTCACTCAACACAACCTCATCTTTTATATGCCACCAAAAATATTGGGTATTCCATTATGTCTGTGTGCACTAAAATGATTTTAAGTGTATTTTGTACGAGAAACATAGATTTGATTAAAAAAAAGTCGAGCAATTTTCACATGAAAAATTGCACCTGCCCTTATTATATTCTCAGAAAAATACACTCACCAGCCTTTTAAGTAGACACACCGGGTCAATTGCTTGGTAACACGATTTGCTAATCGGCCAATCACATGGCAGCAACTCAATGCATTTAGGTTTCCAGATGGGGTGAAGACAACTTGCTAAAGTTCAAACTGAGCATCAGAATGGTGAAGAAAAGGGATTTAAGTGACTTTGAACATGGCATGGTTGTTGTGCCAGACGGGCTGGTCTGAGTATTTAAAAAAACTGCTGATCTACTGGGATTTTTGCACACAACCATCTCTAGGGTTTACAGAGAATGGTCCAAAAAATAGAAAATATCCAGTGAGAGGAAGTTGGGTGGACAAACAGGCTTCGTTGTTGTCAGAGGTCAGAGGAGAATGGGCAAACTGGTTCGAGATGATAGAAAGGCAACAGTAACTCATGTCGATATGGCCCAAAATCTCTGAGGAATGTTTCCAATACTTTGTTGAATCAATGCCATGAAGAATTAAGGCAGTTCTGAAGGCAAAGGGGGTAAGTGTTTATACCATAGGGCTTTACCTGTGACACTGGCAGGATCATCATTTGACAATAAAGGAAAATAAGCCTGAAAAAAATAATGCAGCAACCACATCACAGGACTGACAAGCTGCAATATATCCACATGAAGACCAAGCCTTTTCTGACACTTTTTGCAAAAATCAGTACTTTTCGCTAGAAAATTACTTAGAACCCGCAAACATTATATATTTTTATTAAGCAGAAGCCCTAGCGAATAAATATTGGGTGTTGCAAATTTTTATGTTAGACGGTATTTGCACTGCAGTTTTTCAAATGCAATTATTTTGGAAAAAATACACTTTTTTGAATTTTAATAAACAAAAACACAATATAATTAGAGATGAGCGAATCGAAGTATCCGAAGTGGAATTCGAGTCGAATATCGGAAAAATTTCGATTCGTGCCGAATCCGAAAAACAGCCTAATTCGGACGCGCGAATCGAAATTTTTCCGAAAATGGCGGCTGACATGTGCGGCGACGGAGCGGGGATGTCGGGGAAGGCGCGCAGACAAGGCGCGCTGCCCCATAATGCATTCCTCAACGACATGTGATCGCATCAGCCAATCAGCAGCCAGCCAGCCAGCACTGTGTAATGGTCGAGGTATATATAGCGGCCATTTTGGAAATCTTCATTTGCCTGCAGTCATTGAACAGAGGCAGACCGCTCTGTACTAGGGACAGGGACAGAGTTAGGGCCACAGAAACGAGAATTGGGGACAGAGAGAAGTTACTTAGGGACAGAGAACCATTACTCAGGGACACAGACTTGTTAATGAGGGCCACAGAATCGTTATTTAGGGACAAAGAAACGCTAGTTAGGGCCACAGAATTCATACTCAGGGACAGACAGAATTTTCACTCAGTGCCAGAGAATTGTTACTTAGGGCCACAGAAACGTTATTAGGGCCACAGAATTTTTACTCAGGGACAGACAGAATTGTTACTGAGTGCCAGAGAATTGTTACTCAGGGACAGACAGAATTGTTACTGAGTGCCAGAGAATTCTTACTCAGGGCCACAGAATTCATTCTCAGGGACAGACAGAATTGTTACTCAGGGACAGACAGAATTGTTACTGAGTGCCAGAGAATTGTTACTCAGGGACAGACAGAATTGTTACTGAGTGCCAGAGAATTGTTACTCAGGGACAGACAGAATTGTTACTGAGTGCCAGAGAATTGTTACTCAGGGACAGACAGAATTGTTACTGAGTGCCAGAGAATTGTTACTCGCACAGACACAAAATTGTTACTTGCACAGACACAGAATTGTTACTCGCACAGACAGAATTGTTACTCAGGGCCACAGAATTCATACTCAGGGACAGACAGAATTGTTACTGAGTGCCAGAGAATTGTTACTCAGGGACAGACAGAATTGTTACTGAGTGCCAGAGAATTGTTACTCAGGGACAGACAGAATTGTTACTGAGTGCCAGAGAATTGTTACTCAGGGACAGACAGAATTGTTACTGAGTGCCAGAGAATTGTTACTCGCACAGACACAAAATTGTTACTTGCACAGACACAGAATTGTTACTCGCACAGACACAGAATTGTTACTCAGGGCCACAGAATTCATACTCAGGGACAGACAGAATTGTTACTGAGTGCCAGAGAATTGTTACTCAGGGACAGACAGAATTGTTACTGAGTGCCAGAGAATTGTTACTCAGGGACAGACAGAATTGTTACTGAGTGCCAGAGAATTGTTACTCGCACAGACACAAAATTGTTACTTGCACAGACACAGAATTGTTACTCGCACAGACACAGAATTGTTACTCAGGGCCACAGAATTCATACTCAGGGACAGACAGAATTGTTACTGAGTGCCAGAGAATTGTTACTCAGGGACAGACAGAATTGTTACTGAGTGCCAGAGAATTGTTACTCAGGGACAGACAGAATTGTTACTGAGTGCCAGAGAATTGTTACTCGCACAGACACAAAATTGTTACTTGCACAGACACAGAATTGTTACTCGCACAGACACAGAATTGTTACTCAGGGCCACAGAATTCATACTCAGGGACAGACAGAATTGTTACTGAGTGCCAGAGAATTGTTACTCAGGGACAGACAGAATTGTTACTGAGTGCCAGAGAATTGTTACTCAGGGACAGACAGAATTGTTACTGAGTGCCAGAGAATTGTTACTCGCACAGACACAAAATTGTTACTTGCACAGACACAGAATTGTTACTCGCACAGACACAGAATTGTTACTCAGGGCCACAGAATTCATACTCAGGGACAGACAGAATTGTTACTGAGTGCCAGAGAATTGTTACTTAGGGACAGACAGAATTGTTACTGAGTGCCAGAGAATTGTTACTCAGGGACAGACAGAATTGTTACTGAGTGCCAGAGAATTGTTACTCGCACAGACACAAAATTGTTACTTGCACAGACACAGAATTGTTACTCGCACAGACACAGAATTGTTACTCAGGGCCACAGAATTCATACTCAGGGACAGACAGAATTGTTACTGAGTGCCAGAGAATTGTTACTCAGGGACAGACAGAATTGTTACTGAGTGCCAGAGAATTGTTACTCAGGGACAGACAGAATTGTTACTTAGTGCCAGAGAATTGTTACTCGCACAGACACAAAATTGTTACTTGCACAGACACAGAATTGTTACTCGCACAGACACAGAATTGTTACTCAGGGCCACAGAATTCATACTCAGGGACAGACAGAATTGTTACTGAGTGCCAGAGAATTGTTACTCAGGGACAGACAGAATTGTTACTGAGTGCCAGAGAATTGTTACTCAGGGACAGACAGAATTGTTACTGAGTGCCAGAGAATTGTTACTCAGGGACAGACAGAATTGTTACTGAGTGCCAGAGAATTGTTACTCAGGGACAGACAGAATTGTTACTGAGTGCCAGAGAATTGTTACTCGCACAGACACAAAATTGTTACTTGCACAGACACAGAATTGTTACTCGCACAGACACAGAATTGTTACTCAGGGCCACAGAATTCATACTCAGGGACAGACAGAATTGTTACTGAGTGCCAGAGAATTGTTACTCAGGGACAGACAGAATTGTTACTGAGTGCCAGAGAATTGTTACTCAGGGACAGACAGAATTGTTACTGAGTGCCAGAGAATTGTTACTCGCACAGACACAAAATTGTTACTTGCACAGACACAGAATTGTTACTCGCACAGACACAGAATTGTTACTGAGTGCCAGAGAATTGTTACTCAGGGACAGACAGAATTGTTACTGAGTGCCAGAGAATTGTTACTCAGGGACAGACAGAATTGTTACTGAGTGCCAGAGAATTGTTACTCGCACAGACACAAAATTGTTACTTGCACAGACACAGAATTGTTACTCGCACAGACACAGAATTGTTACTCAGGGCCACAGAATTCATACTCAGGGACAGACAGAATTGTTACTGAGTGCCAGAGAATTGTTACTCAGGGACAGACAGAATTGTTACTGAGTGCCAGAGAATTGTTACTCGCACAGACACAAAATTGTTACTTGCACAGACACAGAATTGTTACTCGCACAGACACAGAATTGTTACTCAGGGCCACAGAATTCATACTCAGGGACAGACAGAATTGTTACTGAGTGCCAGAGAATTGTTACTCAGGGACAGACAGAATTGTTACTGAGTGCCAGAGAATTGTTACTCAGGGACAGACAGAATTGTTACTGAGTGCCAGAGAATTGTTACTCGCACAGACACAAAATTGTTACTTGCACAGACACAGAATTGTTACTCGCACAGACACAGAATTGTTACTCGCACAGACACAGAATTGTTACTCAGGGCCACAGAATTCATACTCAGGGACAGACAGAATTGTTACTGAGTGCCAGAGAATTGTTACTCAGGGACACCTAATCGTTGAATTAAATAGTATGTCAGACAACATGCAGAGGAGTGGCAGAGGAGGCAATGTTTTAGGAGCGAGCAGACGTGGCAGCAGAGGAAGGGGTCGAGGCAGCAGTATTCGCAGCCAGAGGCCAGTGCTCCCGGTGTCATCCAGCGGTCGTGTCTCCACCGACAACCCTGCCGTCATTGATTGGTTGGCTCGGTCGTCTTCCTCTTCCCAGGTCACCTCTGACACCTACAGCCAACGGTCGGTGGGTACGTCAGACACAACCGTTAGTTGGCATGGCCCGGGAGCAAGCCCACTGAAATCACGTGTCCTCTACCTGCCCCTGTCCTTTGCTGTTCCCTCACCAAGCGAAGTATCGCATGCTGTGGGCTCAGCCCCACTGTACAGTGAGGAAGAGCTAACAGAGGGCGGTCAGGAACGGGGGGAGACATCGGCCTTTTCAGCAGCCAAGCGAACAAGTACTGGCGAGGAGAGTGGCTCGGTAGCCGGTCTAGAGACAGGTCTGTCTCCTGACCCAGACGCAGCCGAGGGGGCTAGTAGTGAGGCGGAGACCCTACTTGATGATGAGGAGGTTGATCGCACTTGGCAGCCTCGTCGTCATCAGGCAATTTCTTCCGCATCATCAGGAGAAGAGGGTGGCAGCTTGGCAGCGAGCAAAACAGTCGGTGGGTTGCCCAGGAGACAGCAGCAGGGTCGCATCAGTGTCAGTGGAGCCAAACGTCCACGGAGTAGAGCACCAGCTCCACTGCAGCCTACCACCACGGCCAGTAGTGGTGCCGGTGCGCACGGAGGAAGTAGCAGTCAGCCAGTGAAGAGTAGCGGGGGCAAAGTTTCCTACTCGGTGGTGTGGCAATTTTTCCTCAAGCCGCCCGAGGAAGTAAACGTAGCCGTATGTCGACTATGTGGCCAGAAATGCAAGCGTGGCCAGGGGGCCCATGTTGGGACTACAGCGTTGCGTCAGCATATGCAGCGTCACCATTCGGTGGCCTGGGAAAACCGTGATAAACATACGGCGGTTCTGCCTGCCCCAGCCCCCGCTCCATCACCCGCTCCGTTACTTGCTCCGTCACCCGACGTCGTCAATCGCCCTCTATCAGCCAGTCAAGGCTCCAACACCTCTGCTGAGGGGAGTTGTCGCTCGTTGGCATCTTCCGCTCGTTCAGATGCTCCTTCTCCTGCTACTCCTCTTCTCGGATTCCGTCAACAGTCTTTCTTGGAATCCGTATCCAAGAGACAACAGTTTGCGAGCACGCACCCGACGGTGCAAAAGCTGAACGTCCTCCTGTCCAAGTTGCTGGTGCTGCAGTCCCTCCCTTTCCAACTGGTGGACTCAGCACCTTTCCGAGAAATGATGGCTTGTGCCGCGCCGCGGTGGAGAGTGCCAAGCCGTCATTTCTTTGCCCAAAAGGCAGTGCCAGCCCTGCATTCACATGTAGAAGAGATGGTGGGCCAGTCTTTGAGCATGTCGGTCTCTGCCAAAGTGCACGGCAGCGCCGACGTGTGGAGCTGTAACTACGGTCAGGGACAGTACATGTCATTTACGGCCCACTGGGTGAACGTGGTGCCGGCACAGCCGCACCAGCAACTTGGACAGGTCACGACGCTTTTGCCTCCACGTTTGCACGTCCTTGGTCCAGCAAGCATGTCCGCCTCTACCACCTCTTTTTCCGCCGTGTCCTCAGCCGCCACCCCCGTGCCAAGTCCCATTACCCGACCGGCATATCACATGTGCAGGGCGCAACGGTGTCACGCTGTGCTGCACCTGGTATGCCTTGGCGAACGTAGTCACACAGGGGAGGAACTGCTGAGTGTAATGAACAGAGAAATCGACAGATGGCTGTCTCCGCGCAAACTAAAAATCGGAACCATGTTGACTGACAACGGAAAGAACATGGTGTCTGCTCTGCGTCAAGGAAGGTTGTGCCATGCGCCATGCATGGCTCACGTGTTCAATCTGGTTGTCAAGCGGTTCCTAAAATCCACCATCCCACTGCAAGACATCCTTAAAATGTCACGTAAACTGTGCATGCATTTCAGCCATTCCTACACCGCAAAGAACACCCTCATTGAGCTGCAGCGGCAGAACGGAATTCCACAGCATCGCCTGATCTGCGACGTTGCAACAAGGTGGAATTCAACCCTACACATGTTAGACCGCCTTTACGAGCAGCGAAAGGCCATCACCGATTTCCTGATGTTACAAGCGGATAAAGGTACTCCCCTGTGTAACTTAGATGTCAGCCATTGGCAGCTCATGCGTGACACCTGCCGCTTGCTCAGGCCCTTTGAGGAGGCCACGCTATTCGTGAGTCGGCAGGACTATGGGATGAACGACGTCATTCCTCTGTTGCACGTCCTGGAACAAATGCTGTTAACAATGGCTGGTCAGGGTGCGGTAGACGTGGCGCACAGATCTCAACGCCACATGACCCCTGTGGGGGCAGGACAGGAAGAAGAGGAGGAGGTAGAGGAGGACATTTGTGCTCAGGAATTATTGAGTGAAATGGGTGGTTTTTCCACTCAGCGGACAGGAGTGGAGGAGCAGGAGCATCTGGTAGAGGAGGAGGAGGAGGAGACAGAGGACCCAGACGCACCGTGGCAGTATGCTGTGGAGATGGAGGCAGGGAGTCCCTCGCATTCCTTGGCACAAATGGCCCATAGCATGCTCGGTTGCTTGCGTAGCGACAGCCGAATAATAACCATCAGACAGAGGGATGACTTTTGGCTGTCCACCTTGTTGGACCCTCGCTACCGGTCCAAAATGGTGGCCTTTTTCACACCTGCTGAGAGGGAGGCCAAAATTACGTACTATAAAAACCACCTATGTAGTCAGTTGGTCTCTGCCTTTGTGCGCCAACGTCCATCCTCAGACACTGTGGGCCCTGTGCGCTCGCGTTCCGCTGGCATGGCAGCAGGGGAGGGGTGGGGTGGTAGGAGCAGTGGCAGCTCCACCAGCAGTGGCTGCCTCAGTCTGCAGTCGATGATGAGTAGCTTTCTTCACCAGCGCAGTGAGGAAACTACTAACCAGCCGCAGCAGCAGCAGCAGCATCAGGTGGACCTGGAGCAGGAGCTCAAACAACAGGCTTGGGCCTACTTGGACAGCACCCTGCCAACCGAGGTAGACAATCCCCTTGACTACTGGGCAACGAAACTTGACCTTTGGCCCCAACTAGCTGAATTTGCCCTTGAAAGGCTGTCATGCCCGGCCAGTAGCGTGGCATCGGAGCGCGTGTTTAGTGCGGCAGGAGGTATTGTAACTCCGCGGAGGACACGACTGTCCACCCAAAGTGTGGAGAGACTCACGTTTGTGAAAATGAATCAGGCGTGGATTAGTCTGGATTTCAAACCACCAGTTCCTGACACAACTGACTAAATCCGCCATGAATCATGCCTCAAACATGTGCCACTTTCAGGTCTCCTCACACTGCTGGTGTGTTTAATTTTTTGACATAGGGTGCTGGCAGATTACGGGCCTCACATAGCTGCTGCCAGGCCCCTAATCTGCCATGGGCCCCTATAAACCGCCTCCTCATGCTGCTGCCAAGTCTAGAGTCTCTCATGGGTCCCTGTACGGCCTCCCATTGCTGCTGTCTCCATCGCCACACTCTGCTGCCATGTGCCACTTTCAGGTCTCTTCACACTGCTGGTGTGTTAAATTTTTTGACATAGGGTGCAGGCAGATTACGGGCCTCACATAGCTGCTGCCAGGCCCCCAATCTGCCATGGGCCCCTATATACCGCCTCCTCATGCTGCTGCCAAGTCTAGAGTCTCTCATGGGTCCCTGTACGGCCTCCCATTGCTGCTGTCTCCATCGCCACACTCTGCTGCCATGTGCCACTTTCAGGTCTCTTCACACTGCTGGTGTGTTAAATTTTTTGACATAGGGTGCAGGCAGATTACGGGCCTCACATAGCTGCTGCCAGGCCCCTAATCTGCCATGGGCCCCTATATACCGCCTCCTCATGCTGCTGCCAAGTCTAGAGTCTCTCATGGGTCCCTGTACGGCCTCCCATTGCTGCTGTCTCCATCGCCACACTCTGCTGCCATGTGCCACTTTCAGGTCTCTTCACACTGCTGGTGTGTTAAATTTTTTGACATAGGGTGCAGGCAGATTACGGGCCTCACATAGCTGCTGCCAGGCCCCTAATCTGCCATGGGCCCCTATATACCGCCTCCTCATGCTGCTGCCAAGTCCAGAGTCTCTCATGGGTCCCTGTACGGCCTCCCATTGCTGCTGTCTCCATCGCCACACTCTGCTGCCATGTGCCACTTTCAGGTCTCTTCACACTGCTGGTGTGTTTAATTTTTTGACATAGGGTGCAGGCAGATTACGGGCCTCACATAGCTGCTGCCAGGCCCCTAATCTGCCATGGGCCCCTATATACCGCCTCCTCATGCTGCTGCCAAGTCTAGAGTCTCTCATGGGTCCCTGTACGGCCTCCCATTGCTGCTGTCTCCATCGCCACACTCTGCTGCCATGTGCCACTTTCACGTCTCTTCACACTGCTGGTGTGTTTAATTTTTTGACATAGGGTGCTGCAAGATAACGGGCCTCACATAGCTGCTGCCAGGCCCCTAATCTGCCATGGGCCCCTATATACCGCCTCCTCATGCTGCTGCCAAGTCCAGAGTCTCTCATGGGTCCCTGTACGGCCTCCCATTGCTGCTGTCTCCATCGCCACACTCTGCTGCCATGTGCCACTTTCAGGTCTCTTCACACTGCTGGTGTGTTAAATTTTTTGACATAGGGTGCAGGCAGATTACGGGCCTCACATAGCTGCTGCCAGGCCCCTAATCTGCCATGGGCCCCTATATACCGCCTCCTCATGCTGCTGCCAAGTCCAGAGTCTCTCATGGGTCCCTGTACGGCCTCCCATTGCTGCTGTCTCCATCGCCACACTCTGCTGCCATGTGCCACTTTCAGGTCTCTTCACACTGCTGGTGTGTTAAATTTTTTGACATAGGGTGCAGGCAGATTACGGGCCTCACATAGCTGCTGCCAGGCCCCTAATCTGCCATGGGCCCCTATATACCGCCTCCTCATGCTGCTGCCAAGTCCAGAGTCTCTCATGGGTCCCTGTATGGCCTCCCATTGCTGCTGTCTCCATCGCCACACTCTGCTGCCATGTGCCACTTTCAGGTCTCTTCACACTGCTGGTGTGTTTAATTTTTTGACATAGGGTGCAGGCAGATTACGGGCCTCACATAGCTGCTGCCAGGCCCCTAATCTGCCATGGGCCCCTATATACCGCCTCCTCATGCTGCTGCCAAGTCTAGAGTCTGTCATGGGTCCCTGTACGGCCTCCCATTGCTGCTGTCTCCATCGCCACACTCTGCCATGTGCCACTTTCAGGTCTCTTCACACTGCTGGTGTGTTTAATTTTTTGACATAGGGTGCAGGCAGATTACGGGCCTCACATAGCTGCTGCCAGGCCCCTAATCTGCCATGGGCCCCTATATACCGCCTCCTCATGCTGCTGCCAAGTCCAGAGTCTCTCATGGGTCCCTGTACGGCCTCCCATTGCTGCTGTCTCCATCGCCACACTCTGCTGCCATGTGCCACTTTCAGGTCTCTTCACACTGCTGGTGTGTTTAATTTTTTGACATAGGGTGCAGGCAGATTACGGGCCTCACATAGCTGCTGCCAGGCCCCTAATCTGCCATGGGCCCCTATATACCGCCTCCTCATGCTGCTGCCAAGTCTAGAGTCTCTCATGGGTCCCTGTACGGCCTCCCATTGCTGCTGTCTCCATCGCCACACTCTGCTGCCATGTGCCACTTTCAGGTCTCTTCACACTGCTGGTGTGTTTAATTTTTTGACATAGGGTGCTGCAAGATAACGGGCCTCACATAGCTGCTGCCAGGCCCCTAATCTGCCATGGGCCCCTATATACCGCCTCCTCATGCTGCTGCCAAGTCCAGAGTCTCTCATGGGTCCCTGTACGGCCTCCCATTGCTGCTGTCTCCATCGCCACACTCTGCTGCCATGTGCCACTTTCAGGTCTCTTCACACTGCTGGTGTGTTAAATTTTTTGACATAGGGTGCAGGCAGATTACGGGCCTCACATAGCTGCTGCCAGGCCCCTAATCTGCCATGGGCCCCTATATACCGCCTCCTCATGCTGCTGCCAAGTCCAGAGTCTCTCATGGGTCCCTGTACGGCCTCCCATTGCTGCTGTCTCCATCGCCACACTCTGCTGCCATGTGCCACTTTCAGGTCTCTTCACACTGCTGGTGTGTTTAATTTTTTGACATAGGGTGCAGGCAGATTACGGGCCTCACATAGCTGCTGCCAGGCCCCTAATCTGCCATGGGCCCCTATATACCGCCTCCTCATGCTGCTGCCAAGTCCAGAGTCTCTCATGGGTCCCTGTACGGCCTCCCATTGCTGCTGTCTCCATCGCCACACTCTGCTGCCATGTGCCACTTTCAGGTCTCTTCACACTGCTGGTGTGTTAAATTTTTTGACATAGGGTGCAGGCAGATTACGGGCCTCACATAGCTGCTGCCAGGCCCCTAATCTGCCATGGGCCCCTATATACCGCCTCCTCATGCTGCTGCCAAGTCTAGAGTCTGTCATGGGTCCCTGTACGGCCTCCCATTGCTGCTGTCTCCATCGCCACACTCTGCCATGTGCCACTTTCAGGTCTCTTCACACTGCTGGTGTGTTTAATTTTTTGACATAGGGTGCAGGCAGATTACGGGCCTCACATAGCTGCTGCCAGGCCCCTAATCTGCCATGGGCCCCTATATACCGCCTCCTCATGCTGCTGCCAAGTCCAGAGTCTCTCATGGGTCCCTGTACGGCCTCCCATTGCTGCTGTCTCCATCGCCACACTCTGCTGCCATGTGCCACTTTCAGGTCTCTTCACACTGCTGGTGTGTTTAATTTTTTGACATAGGGTGCAGGCAGATTACGGGCCTCACATAGCTGCTGCCAGGCCCCTAATCTGCCATGGGCCCCTATATACCGCCTCCTCATGCTGCTGCCAAGTCTAGAGTCTCTCATGGGTCCCTGTACGGCCTCCCATTGCTGCTGTCTCCATCGCCACACTCTGCTGCCATGTGCCACTTTCAGGTCTCTTCACACTGCTGGTGTGTTTAATTTTTTGACATAGGGTGCAGGCAGATTACGGGCCTCACATAGCTGCTGCCAGGCCCCTAATCTGCCATGGGCCCCTATATACCGCCTCCTCATGCTGCTGCCAAGTCCAGAGTCTCTCATGGGTCCCTGTACGGCCTCCCATTGCTGCTGTCTCCATCGCCACACTCTGCTGCCATGTGCCACTTTCAGGTCTCTTCACACTGCTGGTGTGTTTAATTTTTTGACATAGGGTGCAGGCAGATTACTGGCCTCACATAGCTGCTGCCAGGCCCCTAATCTGCCATGGGCCCCTATATACCGCCTCCTCATGCTGCTGCCAAGTCTAGAGTCTCTCATGGGTCCCTGTACGGCCTCCCATTGCTGCTGTCTCCATCGCCACACTCTGCTGCCATGTGCCACTTTCAGGTCTCTTCACACTGCTGGTGTGTTTAATTTTTTGACATAGGGTGCAGGCAGATTACGGGCCTCACATAGCTGCTGCCAGGCCCCTAATCTGCCATGGGCCCCTATATACCGCCTCCTCATGCTGCTGCCAAGTCTAGAGTCTCTCATGGGTCCCTGTACGGCCTCCCATTGCTGCTGTCTCCATCGCCACACTCTGCTGCCATGTGCCACTTTCAGGTCTCTTCACACTGCTGGTGTGTTTAATTTTTTGACATAGGGTGCAGGCAGATTACGGGCCTCACATAGCTGCTGCCAGGCCCCTAATCTGCCATGGGCCCCTATATACCGCCTCCTCATGCTGCTGCCAAGTCCAGAGTCTCTCATGGGTCCCTGTACGGCCTCCCATTGCTGCTGTCTCCATCGCCACACTCTGCTGCCATGTGCCACTTTCAGGTCTCTTCACACTGCTGGTGTGTTAAATTTTTTGACATAGGGTGCTGGCAGATTACGGGCCTCCCATTGCTGCTGCCAGACATGTAATCTGCCATGGGCCCCCGTACCGACTCCTCATGCTGTGACGTTGCAACAAGGTGTAATTCAACCCTACATATGTTAGACCGCCTTTACGAACAGCTAAAGGCCATCACAGATTTCCTGATGTTAAAAGCGGATAAAGGTACTCCCTGTGTAACTTAGATGTCAGCCATTGTCAGCTCATGTGTGACACCTGCGCTTGCTCAGGCCCTTTGAGGAGGCCACGCTATTCGTGAGTCGGCAGGACTATGGGATGAATGAGGTCAAATCGGCCATGGGCCCCCGTACCGCCTGTTCACGCTGATGCTGGTCCCACAGTGTGACCTGGGTCCCTGTACGGCCTCCCATTGCTTCCACTCTGCCATGTACCTCTTTGAAATCTCCTCACACTCCTGCGGTTGTCCATTTTGTCATAGGTTGCTGGCAGATTAGCGGCCTTCCATAGGTGCCGCCAGGCCCCATATCGACCATGGGCCCCCGTACCTCCTGGTCACGCTGCTGCTGAGCCCACAGTGTGACCTGGGTCCCTGTACGGCCTCCCATTGCTTCCACTCTGCCATGTGCCACTTTGAAATCTCCTCACACTCCTGCGGTTGTCCATTTTGTCATAGGTCGCTGGCAGATTACAGGCCTTCCATAGGTGCCACCAAGCCCCATATCGGCCATGGGCCCCCGTACCGCCTGGTCACGCTGCTGCTGGGCCCACAGTGTGACCTGGGTCCCTGTACCGCCTCCCATTGCTCCCACTCTGCCATGTGCCACTTTCAGGTCTCCTCACGCTCCTGCTGGTTTCCATTTTGTCATAGGTTGCTGTATGGCCTCCCATTGCTGCTGCCTCCACCGCCACACTGTGGCTCCAAACACTGGTTTTGGCCCCGTGACTGGCCAAAGGAGTGAAGTGTGCAGTGATTCTAAGATCGACGGCACTCATCTGCATGTCATACTGACAGACAGTATTATTTCTCTTCCCCAGCAGACTCCAAGGGCATTTAAATTAAAGGTACAGTGTTCTGCACTAATATTAAGTCTCTCTGAAGCCTAGAAACACCCTTTTTTAAGTTAAATTCACAGCGAATTTATTCGACTCGAATCGAATATTGTCCACGAATTCGCCGAATCAGTCGAATCAAATTTTTCATTTCTTCGCTCATCTCTAAATATAATACCCAATTGTTTGATCAAATATAAAAGATGATATTATGCCAAGTATATAGACACCAAACATGTCACGCTGTACAATTGCACACACCCCTGCAACTGTGACAAACAATGTAAATTTTATTATCCGTAGGTGACACTTTAACCACTAGCCTACAGGGCACTTATATCCCCTTCCTGCCCAGGCCAATTTCCAGCTTTCAGTGCTGTCACACTTTGAATGACAATTGCGTGATCATGCAACACTGTACCCATATGAAATTTTTATCATTTTTTTGAGACAGATAGAGCTTTATTTTGGTTGCATTTAATCACCTCTGGGATTTTTATTTTTTCTTAAACAAACCAAAAACCACTGAAAATTTTGAAAAAAAAAAAACGTTTTTTCTTAGTTTTTGTTATACAGTTTTGTAAATAAGTGATTTTTCTCCTTCACTGATGTGCACTAATGAGGCTGCAGTGATGGGCACTGATAGGCTGCACTGATGGACACTGATAGGTGGCACTGATGGGCACTGATGAGGAGGCACTGGTAGGTTGCACTGATGGGCATTGACAGGCATCACTGATGGGCACTGAAAGGCAGCACTAATACATGACACTGATATATGGCACTGATAGGCGGCACTGATAGGCAGCACTGACTGGCACTTTTAGGCGTCACTGACTGGCACTGATAGGCGGCACTGACTGGCACTGATAGGCGGCACTGACTGGCACTGATAGGCGGCACTGATGCGCACTGATAGGCGACACTGACTGGCACTGATAGGTGGCACTGATTGGCAGCACTGATAGGTGGCACTGATTGGCATTGATAGGTGGCACTGACTGGCACTGATGGGTGACATTGAAAGGCAGCTCAGATGGGCACTGATATGTGGCATTGATGTGCACTGGTATGCACTGATATGTGGCATTGATGTGGCACTGATGAGCACTGACTGCTGGCACTGATGGACACTGACAGGTGGCACTTCTGGGGCCACACTTATCAGGGCACACTGATCATCAGTGCCCTGCTGATCAGTGTACATATCCCCTCTGCGGAAAGCCGATTACCGGCTCTCCTCTCCTCTTGAGCTGTTAGCGTGACAGCTCTAAAGGAGAGAAATGCCGATAGCCGGCATTTCCGTGTTTACATGTGATCAGCTGTGACTGGACACAGCTGATCACATGACCGAGCCAACATCTTCGGCTCTTTCCGTGATCCGCTCCCTGAGCCGCGCATGCGCGGTGAGAATGGAAGGATGTCATATGACGTCCTATCAGAACGAAAGAACCACCTTGCGCCCGTCATTAAAATATATGGCGGGCGGAAGGTGGTTAAAGGCCTTTACAGATTACCACTTTAGATTTACACAGGAGGTCTGGTGCTAGAATTACTTCCCATGATTTGACATTTGTGGTGATAGCTCACATGTGTGGGATGATCGCCGTTGGCATGCATGAATGTGTTTGCCTTTACATGCAAGAACGGGGGGGGGGACGGGGTGCTTTAATTTTTTTTTTTTTTTTTACAATGTCACTTTAATTTTTTTTGTCTTTTTTTTCACTTCTTCTTTATCACTTTTATTGTTGTCACAGGAAATATAAATATCCCCTATGAAAGCAATAGGCAGTGACTATAGGCACTCTTTACTGAGAGATCTGAGTTCTATTAAACACCAGATATCTCCTCTGCCCTTCACAGAATATTATCACACCAAGATTCGTGTGAGCTGATGCTTTCCTAGTTTAAAAATGGTGCAGTTTACATCCTGCAAAACAGGAAGTGATGAACGCTTATTGCTTCCGGTTTCCTATACCATAGAGGTGATCAAAACCATTCCGGTCTCTGATTACTTCTATGGTCAGCTGGCTGAACCACCAGCTGGATGCTCGGATCTCCTGGTGGGATGGGGGAGCCCGAGAGAGCCCCGGAAAGTGGCGGAATGGGAGGACTATCCCCTTCTGCTGCTTGTAATAGCAATCCAGTGGCTAATTAACAGCTAGGATTGCTTTTACAACAAAGCCGACCACTAGCTGAAATTGACAGTACATTTTTGGTTGTGTGTTTATATACACTATATAATTGTGCATTATTATCTCAATTGTCTCTTCAATTTCAGTTTGGTCACTAATACAGGAAGTGAAGGAAATCTTCCTAATGGGGATACATACAACAGTGAACACCAGGTGGTTTAATTGCTACCAAATCCTATCAAATCTAAAAAGATAAAAGTGTCTAAATTCTTGTAAATAACTTATTTTGCTCTAAGTAAAAATAATGTACTGATTTAGTGATCCTGCAGGGCAATGGTCATTGATCAGCTGGGGGAAGGGGGCCCTTGTCATCACCAAAGCACCGCACTTAACATACAATGTAATACATTAGAAAGTGCTCAGGCATGCAACAAGACACTGGCAAAAACTACGGGCTTGCTACAAGTGATGTTTAAACACTCAAAACATGCTATGAGACTTGGGGACTGGGGAGTCATAGATTGGAGATACAACAATGCTGTTATAGCCTATTACCTCCTTTTGCAAATCAATGCAGACACATTTGTGCTCCCTACAACCCCCTTAAATATTATATGTGCTACATTTGATATTTCCCTCAGCATGGTCCATCATAAAAGATTATAGGGGGGGAAATAAAAAGTGAGAAAGGATGGGTGGCACAGAAAAATGTAGGATAGTAGGAAAGAAAAAAAAACAAGTAATTTAACTACTAGAACCAGACTAAAAAATATTTTACCTCCACTGGCCTGAGCAGGTGCACCTAGGCAAGGTAAAAGTGACTATGTCTGCTGAGGCCCCAAGAGCCGCACATTCAGTGGCATAGGGCTGCATGCGACCCTCTGTGCTGCAAGTTGGGGCACCAGGGATGTAGTCTGTGCTGAGGTTTTGCAAAAAAGTCCAGAACAGGATAGCAGAACATTAATCTGTGACACCACTGCAAAATATAGCATACCTGTAGATAAACTGTACATAGAAATACATAAATTGCCTATATTGTAAACTTGGTGCACAAAAATGTGCACTTTAAGCTGAAGTTTAATCTGAATATGGACTGATGATTAACCTTCCCTGGTTCTTCCTTCCCCCTTCATCAATGTGCTAATGAGATTTAAAAAAAAACATTTCTGGGTTCATTACAGACCCTAACTTAGATCCAGTGAGATCATTACTGGATCAACGTGCTTCCCTATTCAATGCAGGTAGATCATGGCTGGTTGGAGAGGCCAGCAGAAAGCAGGAAACTGTAGTAATGTCCACATGTGATGCTGAACCTTAAAACTGAAATCCAATTAATTAAATGGGAAGGCTGGTGAGAAAAAAAATAAATGATTCTGGATATCCTCTAGCCAGGAAAGTCACATGACAAGTCACACAAGTGTGAATGGAGCCTTAAGAATACGCTAGATGTGTTTGTAAAAGCCCAGAATATAATAACACTGTAGACTGTTGATCTGTGGATTATCTGATTGTCTTAGGGTCCATTCACACCAGATATGATGGGACTATGCTGGGCGGTGTAACGGAAACGGACCCAGACTGCTCTTGGGTATTTTCCGTTATACTGCAGCTTCCCTGTCTGAACACAAATCCCCGGACACCACCGCTGATCATGCAGGAAATAAGACAGCACCAGACTCTTCTTAAGACAGGAAGTGAACTCCTTTATTTTAACACAAAATATATACACAGGGTGGGGAAATACAACCAGGAACAGGAAACACATCAACAGGCCCTCCCATCAGGGGGGAAGGGCTGCAGGAAACACCCCCCACCAAACCAAGACACAATAGAACAATAGGATACAGCACATGGCAGAGAACAATGGACAACCACATAGCAGAGAACAGTGATCAATCCCCACACCAATACACAATACTAGGACATTCACACCCTGTACCCCTTAACAGGCACAGGGTGGGTTAAACATAATGAAGGGAACATGGGGAGCTGACACAGGGGTCCCCCCACCCCCAAAAGTCACTCCCGTCACAGGCGGTTATAGCGCCGCATGACAAGGAAAAATGCATTTCATTGGGGTGCGAGTACAGTGACTTGAACAAAGGTAGCAAACGCGCTACTTTTCTTCAGCTGATCCTGCTGTATTACAATGTGGTGGCTGCTGTGAATGGATGCTAAGGGAATTGGAAAGGAATGTTTTTACACACATTTACATTGGACCATGCTTTTTTTATATACATGTTTTATATTTATTAAATGGAGTGCAAAGATTATTATGATCACACAGTTATCAGATAGCTGAGCATTTGTAGGCTGTGTAACATTTAGTCACAAAGTTTATATTCTAATTAAAAAACACATCATATAATACATGGTAAAGTGATACAAATGCTGTGGCACAGAGCAGTCCCTTACTGGCGCTCTCTGCTCTTCCTTCCTCCAAGTGCAACCTCAGCAAGCCATGTACTAGGGGGGAAACTGTGCAGGTGCAATCCCAAGCCGTTGTATGCGTCCATAGACACACACAATGCCGATAAGCCATGCCCCTGCTCCCTCTTCACAGGAGTTTGACAGAGTAGTAGAAGCCTATGACTCCTGCTACTGCCAGTGTCTCCTATGAGACCAGTGCTGGAGTGGAGAGAAGGTTCAGGTAAGTGTTTAGGGAAGGTAGGGGGGCATGTAGTGGAGCATTTTTTGCCTTACTGCATAGAATACATTAAGGTCAAAAACATTTTGACTTTAGAACCTGTATATGCAGATTTTGATTCATTTTGTGTGTGTAGTATATCAATGGTATATCAGCACCTCACTCACCGCCCACGAGGTTGCCAATCATTTCCAAAACAAGATTGACGCAATCCGTAAGGACATTGTCAACTCACAATCTACCTCTCCACCTAGCCCCCCTCCCTCCATCAACCCCTCAACCCTCCCCTCCTCCAACCTCATAGCCGCACTACCCCCCACTATACCTAACGCCCCGCAAACTATCACCTCCCCAACGCTCCGCTCCTTCAGCCCAGCTACCACTGAGGAGGTCTCTAAGGTCTTCACTGAAGCCCTCCTCACCACCTGCCCCCTGGACCCTATCCCCTCACAGCTCCTCCAGTCAACCCCTCCTCCATCATTCGCTCCCTCACCCACATATTCAATCTCTCCCTCTCCACTGGCACTTTCCCCTCCCCTCTAAAGCACACGCACATCACCCCCATACTCAAAAAACCCTCCCTTGACCCCACTGACCTAAACAACCTTAGACCCATCTCCCTGCTACCATTCACTTCCAAGCTCCTTGAGCGCCTGGCCTACAATCGCCTAAGCGCCCACCTCACTGATAACAACTTCCTCGATCCACTACAGTCCGGCTTCCGTCCCGTACACTCCACCAAAACCGCCCTACTTAAAATCACCAACGACCTGCTAACCGCCAAAGCTAATGGCCATTACTCTGTCCTCCTGCTCCTTGACCTCTCCGCGGCCTTCGACACAGTCGACCACCCTCTCCTCCTTACTAAACTGCACTCCCTTGGCATCAGGGACGCTGCTCTCTCCTGGATCTCCTCCTACCTTTCCCAACGCTCCTTCAGCGTCACCTATAACACTGCCACCTCCCACTCTCGCCCCCTCTCTGTCGGAGTCCCTCAAGGCTCTGTCCTTGGACCCCTCCTCTTCTCCATCTACACCTCCTCCCTTTGCAAACTAATACATTCCCACGGCTTCAACTACCACCTCTATGCCGACGACACACAAATTTACCTCTCCACCCCCCACATCGCCCACCTCCTGAACGACATATCAGACTGGATGTCGCTCCATTTCCTCAAGTTAACCCTGTCCAAAACTGAGCTCCTGGTCTTCCCCCCAGCCCGCGCCCCCCCATCCTCTCCATCACTACTAAGAACGCCACCATCACTCCCACCCCACACCCTGGGTGTCACCTTTCCTTCCAACCTCACGTCCAATTACTATCAAGGTCATGCAGGCTCCACCTCCGCAACATCTCCAAGATACGTACATTCCTCACCTCAGACACTACTAAACAACTCGTACACTCCCTCATCATCTCACGCCTGGACTATTGCAACTCCCTTCTCACTGGCCTACCCAAACAAACGCAATCCCCACTCCAGTCGATCCTGAACTCAGCGGCGAGACTCATCCACCTCACCAACCGCTCCACATCTGCCACCCCCCTCTGCCAATTCCTTCACTGGCTCCCGATTGCCCAGCGCATCAAGTTCAAACTGCTAACTCTGACCTACAAAGCCATTCACAACGCCGCCCCAAACTACCTAACTGACCTGATACCCAAATACCACCCTACCTATGCCCTTCGCTCCTCACAGGACCTCCTACTCTCTAGCTCCCTGGTCTCTTCCTCCCACGCCCAATTGCAGGACTTGTCCAGGACTTCCCCCATCCTCTGGAACTCCCTACCCCAATTCATCAGACTATCACCTACCCTCCTCACCTTCAGGAGCACCCTGAAAACCCACCTATTCAGGGAAGCCTACCTCACCCTCACCTAACAACTGACCTCCTCCACTCCTCCCACCACTCCATCCCCTACAGCCATTTCCTCCTGTACCACTTTACCCTCCTTCCTAGATTGTAAGCTCGAAAGGGCAGGGCCTTCGAACCCCTCGTGTATTGTATTGTTACTGTCTTGTCTCATGTTCTGTCCCCCTTGCTATTGTACAGTGCTGAGCAAACCCTTTGGCGCTATATAAATACTGTATAATAATAATAATGGTCATAATATCTTCTTCCTGACCACTTATGGCAGTTTTGCTGTGGCGGAACGGCACATGTACATGATCTGTCATTTCTAGGTGGGGGTCACGCGTGCAGGTAGGGGGCAACATTCATACAAACCAATGAATATACACTTATTGGGATTTTTTTTCTACCAAAGACATGTATTAGAATACATTTTGGCCTAAATTTATAAAGAAATTAATTTCAAAAAATCTTTTAATTGGATATGTTTTATAGCAGAAAGCAAAAAAAACTTTTTTTTTTTCAAAATCTTGTCTTTTTTCGTTTACATAATGAAAAATAAAATCCCCAGTGGTGATCAAATGCCATCAAAAGAAAACTCTATTTGTGTGAAATAAAATACCCTGGTCATGGGGGGGGTTTAAAATCTTTTGCAGCTGAAGTGGTTAATTCATATACTCATTTTCACATGGTATTTCTAGCCTACTTCTACTATTCTGAACAATCTTGAAGTTTGTAAACGTACTTTGTAACGATCCCCACACAATTCCTTCCTTGAATTCCTCAACATGTATTCATACCCTGTGAGTAGGCACTACTGTTGTGTCATGTATTTCACAGAGCCTGCCTTCTGAACTACAGAGGAGCTGAGAGGAGGAGTTTCAGGAGGGTGGAGTCAGTTCAGGAAATACTGCTTGCAGTCAGCAAGGTACCATGGGATATGTAGTCCGTAAAAAATGACCCGTAAGAGGAGAAGCTGCAGAGCATGCAGGGAATCCAGGAAGTTGTGGAAAGAGATGACCAGCAGACAGGCAGAACTCACAACATGAAAGGAGATTTTTCAAGCAAGCTTATTTAAGAAAATGAAAGTATATTTTGTGACTATAGAATCATTTTTCTATGTTTAATTTGATGTCTTTTTTCAACCTGACAGGTAATCAGTTTTTAAGAGATGTTATACCAAATGCTAAATCTCTCTATAAATGTTCTAGCCCATGTTTACCTGGCAATAGTGCATGTCTTTTCCTTTTAGGGGACCTAGAATTGGATATTTTTTATCCTGCATGCTAAGTAATGTGTAAGTGTAACACTTCTAGGTTTTGCCTCTCAGAGATCACAGTATTCCCCTGAATTACCTCCATCTACTTTTCTTCTCAAGACGACGGCACCATCGATGTTCAAGCCATAAGAACAGAATCTGATGCTGGCTCAGATTGTGTAAATCCTGGTCCCTGTGCAGAATTTGGCTGTCTTTACAAATGTCTAACCCAGATCAGCAGCCGCTACCTTCCACTTTGTGACTTGCTATGAAGTTGAATTGTCAGAGTTTGATCACTGCAGAGAAGAGACTAAAAAACACTTCCTCCTGCCTGCAGCAGACTGATGGCACTATCTCAGCCTAGGCAACGTCACTGGAGTGAAGTTGGACTTCTTTTTTAATGAGAAAGGTACAAATGTTTTTTAAAAATGTATGCCGCGTTTTGTGATAAATTTTGCCATGCAGACATGCTAAAGAGGAACTCCCCCCCTTCCCCCAGAGTTAATTTTTACTCTTACCTTTTCGTTAGGTTATGCTCTATTAGCAAACTCACAAGCCCAGAGAAACCAGCATTGTCCTGCTGTGATCATCTGCTTCGCAGCTGCATACCAGGTCTCCTGCCACCATTTTCTTTCCTTATGTCATCAGGAGCTGACAGTCTCTTCCGGGTTCTTGCAGCTGTTCTCCCCTGATGATGTGCTACCAGGTCCATTTCTTTCCAGCCTTGTACTTTATACGGTATAGCTTTATACACTCACAAGCCACTTTATTCAATTGCTTGGTAACACAAATTGCTAATCAGCCAATCACATGGCAGCAATTCAATGCTTTTAGGCATCTAGACGTGGTGAAGATGACTTGCTGAAGTTTCAAACCGAGCATCAGAATGGGGAAGAAAGAGGATTTAAGAGATTTTGAACGTGGCATGGTTGTTGGTGGCAGACGGGCTGTTCTGAGTACTTAAAAAACTGCTGATCTACTGGGATTTTCATGCACAACCATCTATAGGGTTTACAGAGAATGGTCCGAAAAAGAGAAAATATCCAGTGAGAGGTAGTTGTGTGGACGAAAATGTCTTGTTGATGTCCGAGGTCAGAGGAGAATGAGCAGACTGATTCTAGATGATAGAAAGGCAACAGTAACTCATGTTAACATGGACCAAAATCTCTGAGGAATGTTTCCAACACCTTGCTGAATCTATGCTACAAAGAATTAAGGCAAAAGGGGGTCAATCCAGAGGCGTATTTACCACGAGGCAAACAAGGCACTTGCCTAGGGTGGCAGTTTTCAGGGGGGCAGCACCTTCCCCCAGAAGAAGGGATAAAAGAAGGGGCACGCATGCCATGAGAACCAGGTGGGATCTAAGTGAGGCTGCGGCTGCTTGATGGTGTATGTACTCTCATTCCCGGGGATGTCCAGAGCTGTGAAGATGAGCATCTTTTTCTCTATTGCCGGGGGGGGGGTAGTGGAAGGCTCTCCTGGGTGGGGGGCAGGAGTGTTGTTGGTCAGTAATGTCAGACTCTCTCTGCTGGAGGGGGAAGTGGGGGTGATGTTGGTCGGTGTCCGTGGGAGCAGACGATTTATGTGTTGCCTAGAGCAGCACAAAACCTAAATATACTACTAGGTCCAACCCGGTACTAGCATGGTGTAACTAATAAAGAGGCCAGTGAATGTAGATGACATATTTTTCATTAATTAAAGGAGAACATTAAGCTCCCAGTCACATCAAAGCCGATTTTGAAATTGCGCGACTTACAGTGAAGTGGCACGATTTCAAAATCAGGTGACTTGCCGATTTCAGTTGCGATTTTCAAGACATCTGATAGAGATGTCTATGCAAGTTGCAACAAAAGAAGTACATGTACTACTTTAGAAATCGGTGCAGCTCCGACCAAGTCGGAACCGCACCGATATGACCGCTCTAATAGCGGACAATAGGGTGTGACTTGGCATACGATTTGCAAGACGCATGCAAGACGTGAATCGCATGCCAAGTCGCACTTGATGTGACCGGGGTGTAAACCTCTGCAGAGATCTAGCAAGAGCACCTACCCTTTCCCAAGGTTCTCACAGTGTTCTGGTATGGTGTTAGCTCTGCCAAGAGATATAACTTTATAGCGTATCTAAACAAAAATTATAGTATTGCAGTTTACCCGTCCTTAGATATGGTGGCTGCATTCATTTATTATCTTTTTTTCCTTTGTTTTACCTGGTAATCCTGCCATTAACTATTCTTGTCCTAGGGTGACAACCATAGTGAGCAGCATTTTCGTCCTAGGACAGGGCATGTGTTAGGACTATATAACACCTCCCTCTATTCTCCATAACAAATGGAGGTGTTTTGGAGTCCACTGACATAGCTGGCAACAAAGTTGACTGCTAACACTCTTAGATTGTAAGTTCTAACGAGCAGGGCCCTCTGAATCCTCCTGTATTCATTTGTATTGTGATTGTATTGTCTGCCCTTATGTTTTAAATTGCGGCGTAAACTGTTGGCGTTATATACAGTGAGGAACAGAAGTATTTGAACACCCTGCGATTTTGCAAGTTCTCCCACTTAGAAATCATGGAAGGGTCTGAAATTCACATTGTAGGTGCATTCCCACTCTGAGAGACAGAATTAAAAAAAAAAATCAGGAAATCACATTGTATGTTTTTTAAAGAATTTATTTGTCTTGCACTGCTGAACATAAGTATTTGAACACCTGAGAAAATCAGTGTTAACCTCTTGCCGACCGCGCATAGCCGAATGACGGCTTCACCGGCCAGTTCTGAGTGGACGTCATATGACGTCCTCCCAGAACGCGCTCTCCTGCGCGCCCCAGGGGGCGCGCACCCGGCGATCTCCGTGATCGCTGTGTCCTACGGACACAGCTGATCACGTGATGTGGTGAAAGGCCGATCCCACCGGCCTTTTACCACGTGATCAGCGGTGTCCAATGACACGCTGATCACAGGGAAATGCAAGTGCCGGTTCTCGGCTGCACTTTCCTCACGCTGTCAGATCGTGAGGAAAGTACTGCCGAGAACCGGCAGTTGTCAGAGCGGGGATCGGCACCGATCATCAGGGCACTGATGATCAGTGCCCTGATGATCGGTGCCCAGCAGTGACACCCGCAAGTTCCGCCCAGCAGTGCGCCCACTAGCCCCGCCCACCCGTTCCCAGCAGTGCCCCCACCTGTGCCCAGCAGTGCCCCCACCTGTGCCCAGCAGTGCCCCCACCTGTGCCACTCTGCAGTGCCACCTACCTGTGCCCAGAAGTGCCACCTACATGTGCCCAGCAGTGCCACCCACCTGTGCCCACCCACCTGTGCCCACCAGTGCCACCCACCTGTGTCCACCCACCAGTGCTGCCCACCAGTGCCACCCACCAGTGCAGCCCAGCAGTGCTGCCAGTCAGTGCCACCAGACAGTGCCCAGGGGTTGTGCCAGCCAGTGCCGCCAGTCAGTGCCCAGAAGTGATGCCAGTCAGTGCCGTCTATCAGTACCCATCATCAGTGTCACCTATCAGTGCCGCCTATCAGTGCTGTATATCAGTGCCGCCTATCAGTGACCCCTAATTAGTGCTGTCTATCAGTGCCGCCTATCCGTGCCACCTCATTAGTACTGCCTATCAGTGCCCTTTAGTGCTGCCTATCAGTGCCCATCAGTGCCACCTATCAGTGCCCATCAGTGCCGCCTATCAGTGCCCATCAGTGCCGCCTCATCAACGCAAATCAGTGAAGGAGAAAAAATACCTGTTTGAAAAATTTTATAAAAGAAACAAATAAACTTTTTTTTTTTTCAAATTTTTTGCACATTTTTTAATTTATAGCGCAAAAAGTAAAGTGCCCAGTGGCGATTAAATACCACCAAAAGAAAGCTCTATTTGTGAGAAAAAAATGATCAAAATTTCATATGGGTACAATGTTGCATGACCGCGCAATTGTCAATCAAAGTGCGGCAGCGCTGAAAGCTGAAAATTGGCCTGGTAAGGAAGGGGGTATAAGTGCCTGGTAGGCAAGTGGTTAATATTTGGTACAGAAGCCTTTGTTTGCAATTACAGAGGTCAAACGTTTCCTGTAGTTCTTGACCAGGTTTGCACACACTGCAACAGGGATTTTGGCCCACTCCTCCACACAGATCTCCTCTAGATCTGTCAGGTTTCGGAGCTGTCGCTGAGCAACAAGGAGTTTCAGCTCCCTCCAAAGATGTTCTATTGGATTTAGGTCTGGAGACTGGCTAGGCCACTCCAGAACCTTGATATGCTTCTCACGGAGCCACTCCTTGGTTATCCTGGCTGTGTGCTTCGGGTCGTTGTCATGTTGGAAGACCCAGCCACGACCCATCTTCAATGCTCTGACCGAGGGAAGGAGGTTGTTGCTCAAAATGTCACAATAAATGGCCCCATTCATCCTCTCCTTAATACAGTGCAGTCGTCCTGTCCCCTTCGCAGAAAAGCACCCCCAAAGCATGATGTTACCACCCCTATGCTTCACTGTAGGGATGGTGTTCTTGGGATGCAACTCATCCTTCTTTTTCCTCCAAACACGACGAGTGAAGTTTAGACCAAAAAGTTCTACTTTGGTCTCATCTGACCACATGACTTTCTCCCATGCCTCCTCTGGATCATCCAGATGGTCATTGGCAAACTTCAGACGGGCCTGGACATGTGATGACTTGAGCAGGGGAATCTTCCGTGCAATGCATGATTTGAAACCATGACGGCATAGTGTTCTACCGACAGTGACCTTTGAAACTCTGGTCCCAGCTCTCTTCATGTCATTCACCAGCTCCTCCCTTGTAGTTCTGGGCTGATTCCTCACCTTTCTTATCAGTGATACCCCACGAGGTGAGATCTTGCATGGAGCCCCAGTCCGAGGGAGACTGACAGTCGTCTTTAGCCTCTTCCATTTTCTAACAATTGCTCCAACAGTTGATCTCTTTTCACCAAGCTGCTTGGCAATAGCCCTGTAGTCCTTTCCAGCCTTGTGGAGGTCCACAATTTTGTCTCTGGTGTCTTTTGACAGCTCTTTGGTCTTGCCCATGGTAGTAGTTGGCGTTTGACTGACTGTGGGGCGGACAGGTGTCTTTAAAGAGCACAGACAGGTGCTACTAAGTTAGATTAATGAGTGGTGTAGAGGTGGACTTTTTAAAGGCACAGTAACAGGTCTTTGAGAGCCAGAATTCTTGCTGTTTCTTAGGCATTCAAATACTTATGTTCAGCAGTGCAAGACAAATAAATTCTTTAAAAATCATACAATGTGATTTCCTGAATTTTTTTTTTAATTCCGTATCTCTGAGTGGGAATGCACCTACAATGTGAATTTCAGTATTATTAATAAATCACTCTACCCAAAATATCCCGTGTCAGCACACTTCACCCCTACCCTTAGAGGTGTACACAATATACAAATAATATGCTTAGTGATAATAATAAATAATATTCTTATTCCCCAAATAATGTATATCAATCATAAAGTCCTGTATCCAAAAGTCCAAAAGTTTGTAAAACCAAAGTCCCCTTCAAACAAAAATTATGTCCAAAAATTGTCCAAGAATGGTGATAAATTCTTCAAAGTTTTGTAAAAACTTGATTTACCTCAAAATAAAACAAAAATAGAAACCACATAGTGCATTATCCTTAGTGTATTAATAACATATAACTCATCCAGTGATAATTCACCAAAGTGAAACAGAAACGTGTAAACAGCAAACGTGTGCCAATACACTATGTATAGTGAAAAGCTGTGTAGGTGAATCACTCTTTAAAGTGCTTATAACACACACATAAATCACGTCTACTGCAGTAAGGAGTGAATACCCTTACCAATGTGTTTATCATTAAAGGCTTTAGATAAACATCCCCAAGTAGGCTGTATGATGGGACGAGTAATATTCTGCCAGTATCCTCACTTTCACCTCCTCATAATCCAATGTGGATCCATCCACACTATTTCCTCAGACCAATTCCATCATAACCGCCATCCAATGTAAAATCTTTCTCATCGCATGTTTTCAAAGTATGAAAAACCTGAATGCCGTCCGTCCAGGAGAGTCCAAACCGCTGCAAACAGTCTTACTTCCACTCTCTAAGATGGCCGCCGCTTCACTTCCGGTTTCTCGTTTGCGTCTGACGTCACTTCCTTCTGACGCGTTTCGTCATTTATGATTACGTCCAATGACGAAACGCGTCAGAAGGAAGTGACGTCAGACACAAACGAGAAACCGGAAGTGAAGCGGCGGCCATCTTAGAGAGTGGAAGTAAGACTGTTTGCAGCGGTTTGGACTCTCCTGGACGGACGGCATTCAGGTTTTTCATACTTTGAAAACATGCGATGAGAAAGATTTTACATTGGATGGCGGTTATGATGGAATTGGTCTGAGGAAATAGTGTGGATGGATCCACATTGGATTATGAGGAGGTGAAAGTGAGGATACTGGCAGAATATTACTCGTCCCATCATACAGCCTACTTGGGGATGTTTATCTAAAGCCTTTAATGATAAACACATTGGTAAGGGTATTCACTCCTTACTGCAGTAGACGTGATTTATGTGTGTGTTATAAGCACTTTAAAGAGTGATTCACCTACACAGCTTTTCACTATACATAGTGTATTGGCACACGTTTGCTGTTTACACGTTTCTGTTTCACTTTGGTGAATTATCACTGGATGAGTTATATGTTATTAATACACTAAGGATAATGCACTATGTGGTTTCTATTTTTGTTTTATTTTGAGGTAAATCAAGTTTTTACAAAACTTTGAAGAATTTATCACCATTCTTGGACAATTTTTGGACATATTTTTTGTTTGAAGGGGACTTTGGTTTTACAAACTTTTGGACTTTTGGATACAGGACTTTATGATTGATATACATTATTTGGGGAATAAGAATATTATTTATTATTATCACTAAGCATATTATTTGTATATAATGTGAATTTCAGACCCCTCCATGATTTCTAAGTGGGAGAACTTGCAAAATCGCAGGGTGTTCAAATACTTCTGTTCCTCACTGTAAATCCGGTATAATAATAATAAAAATAATAATAATAATAACAGTCCAGAGCTGAAAGTACAGGAAGTTATCAGCTCACAAGATTTCTGCCTAGGTGAACAGATATTTTTGGTACATGTCGAGCAGATATAATAAAATATTTTCAATGGTACAGGGGTACCTCGATTTACGAACACCTCAGTTAATGTAATTTTTGGTTTACGAATAAAAATACTTTGAAAATAATGCCTCGGTTTACTAATTTTTTTGGCAATACAAAGTAAGTTTCCCTAGGATGCATTGCGCCTGGGAGGTTTATAGCACTGCACCTGTGAATGCTGGAGTCTGTGGTAGCACGTGGCGTCGAGTGTGGAGGTGTCGGAGGTGCTGGAGCGGTTTTTACATCGAGTTATTGCTTGATTAATCATGTCCCTGTACAGTATTTATGCCTTTAAAGGGCACTTTATAAAGAGTTTTGAACAGATAAAAGACTTTTTTTTACTTTTTTCTGAATTGATTAATTGGTTTTCAATGCATTCATATGGGAAACTGCGTTTTGGTTTACATATTTTTCGCAATATGAACATCCCAGAGAACCCATTAAATTCGTAAACTGAGGTACACCTGTGTATTTAACAGAGCAAAATGAAGCCAATAAGAGAAATTTATTGTTAGAGTTTGCATACACTTTAAAGTAACTCTCAGTTTAAAGAAACTATTTTTACCCATTTAGGTGATAAGCTCAGGTATATATATATATATATATATATATATATATATATATATACTGTATTTATACTGATATGTTCCTCTGTATTGATGTATATTTTACATTAGTCCATTCATTTCTATTTTATTAATTAGTTTTAGGTCTAGGACTATTATTTCTTCAGTAGAAATACATGTATTATGTAAATGTTCACTTATGTTGTGGCATCTGCTGTGCCCTTGCTGTGCCTGCAATCAGAGAAGCCAGTATATTTTTTACCTGCAAAACCCAACTGTGGGGCAAGCAGACTGGCAGAGATGTCTGATATACGTCATGTATCTGGTTGTAGCTGTGAGCAGCGATGTGAGAATCCATTGGCATCTATCAAAATACATTTGTAGAATTCTTGCTGCAATTAGCGGGATACATGATATCAGTCTGGAACAAGCCCGCGACATAACCCGTCTCCTTCTGGTTTTGCTCTGTTAATAAATGTATGCAGACAATCCTTCAAAGCATCTCTAATTAACTGGGCAATTGGCCAAACACATTGTTTGCCAATAGACGCATCCCATGGTGTCATAATGGTGTTTAAATTACATTTAGCGCAATGCCGCTATCAATTTCTTCATGAACTTTAATAGATCTGAAACTGCCCAGCATATAAAGATGCTCTTTTATTTAAATGATAATGATTACTGCATAATTTAATATTAGCAATGCTCAGAAAAGTAACAAAGTGTAAGGAAAAGGGCTATCTGAAAAAGGTTCTTGTATATCACAATAAAAGATTTTACAAAGCTTTTGGATTGCTTCATAGTCTATTCATTCTTTTTTTTTCTTTTAAGCAGGCTTAAATGTGAAAAAAAACATAACATGTATGCCTGAGTGGAACTTGCATTATATATTTTTCCATGGTAAATAATATGTGAGTGTATAACAGGTCTTTGTTTCAGCTCACAGTGATGTGAAAAAGCTTTCATTTGACTTTCTTTCCAGAAGGATGGCACCCTTTTGCTTAGACATCATCCAGTCAGGGGCGGACTGACAACTCATGTGACCCCTGGGCAATAGGAGATCATGGGGCCCCTGTGTCCTCGCCCACACTCAAACCACACCCAAAAAAGCCTATGAAAGGTACCAGGGACATCTCATGGGGCCCCCTACTGACCCCGGGCCCTCGGGCAGTGCCCGAGTTCCCCAATGGTCAGTCCGCCCCTGCATCCAGTGTCAGCATCTACTTTTTAGATTGAAATGCTGGTCCAAAGATGACACAATCATGTAAATTCTGGTTCCTGTGCAAGTCCTTGTTGTGCTCACAAATGTCTGAAATGGACAAGCCCCTACAAAGTTACTGTGTAGAGTTTGGGTGATCACTGAGGGAGACTGAGAAAATGCTCATTCTTGCCTGCAGCAGGATGGTGATAACACATCAGTCTAGGAAAAGTCACTTGGCTGGAGCCTAGACATTGTTTTTAATGATGAAATACAGCTTTTTTTTTTTTAATGACACTGTTGCTAAATATTTTTTTAGGAATGTATTCATACAGATTTGTAAAATTTAGAAAGTTATTTATTTAACAATAAATATAAAATACAAGCTGGTTTAAGGATTCACAAGCACCAGCACTCTATTTTAGATGGAACCTATTTCCTGATACCCATTACTTCCAAACTATGCCAGGCCAAGAGAAAGAGATTAAAACCTAAAGTAAACATTACAAAAATGGATATAGCAAATCCTGAAAGTAAATGTAATAGTCTGACCATAAATGAACAAAATACCTTATTTCATAATAGATGTCACTCTTGGGAAGAGTTAAAGTGGAGTTCCACCCATTGTTCATACTTTTCCTGGGTATGTTGTCCCTGTGAAATAAAGAACAAGTCAGATATTTTTTATTTATTTTTTAATATACATACCTTTAAATGCACTGCAAGCCAGCAGTTCCATTCCCAGCCGCCTAGGCGATGACGTCGTAAGGCGATTTGCAAGGTCTTCTGGGATGTAATTTCCTGTATCCCAGGAGTTCTTTGGTTTCCTGTAATCGCGGGACTTGGAAACCAGAAATGGCGTGAATGGGAGCTGTTTCACGCCATTTTACCGTAGTCCAGATTACAGGAAGACGTGGATATATATATAGAGAGTTATTTCAGACACCAAAAGATGGATACATGCTACATTGATATATATTTTAGGTTGCGGGGATTTCTCCCTTTAGAGAATTTCCTTTCCTTCCCTTCCTTGGAGTAAAGCAGTGTTTCTCAACTCCAGTCCTCATGGACCCCCAACAGGTCATGTTTTCAGGATTTCCATTATTTTGCACAGGTGATTTGATCAGTTTCACTGCCTTAGTAATTACCACAGCTGTTTCATCTGAGGGAAATCCTGAAAACATGACCTTTTGGGGGTCCATGAGGACTGGAGTTGAGAAACACTGGAGTAAAGTGATGTACAGGTTGACTGACGGGGGTGGGTACTTGTTATGGCAACCTGTACTACACACGTCGGGCCGAGCAGTGTCTGTACTGCGCAGGCGCGAGAACGAGTGGTGCATGCTGGGATAGCCAGCGGCACCGATTCCCGGAAATAAATACCTGCAGGCTTCAGATGCCCACAGCCATCATGGCCTCTGCCTGCTTCTGAGATCATGGTAAAATTTTAATAATTACTAAGTAATTACAATGCTTTTACTATTGAATTATTCCAATTGTTAATGCTATTTGAAAGGTCATCATGGATCTGCTTTTACCAAAAATGTATTAGGGGGACTGGAGCTTTGCTTTAAACACAAAAAGTCAAGATTTAGTATGTTATAGGGAACATCTACAAGCTTTAATTGCAGCTAAGCAGTACCTGGAAAAAGGTAACTTTTGTTCTACTGTAATAATAGCATAGCACTAAGTGGTATGTAAGTGTGCCTAGGCACTCCCATGACTTCAGCCTCATATCTGTATATCTGCAGTGTGAAATCTAAGCTTCTACTTCGCATGACTGTTAGTCACTACTGTGCTGCTCATTGGTCTCCTTACTGGAAGCTTTGACCTGAGGAAGAAAAGCCCTGCCTCTACCAAGATGGCCGCCTCCACACAGAGACACAGATTCTCAGCCGGGACTCAGTGATCATCGGCGGAGCTGATAGGGGAGAGGTCTGTATGTAAACAACACAGATATCTCCCCTGTGAGCACGAACAGGCTGCTTTGTATTGCTCTGCATAGCAGAGCAATACAAAGCAGCTTGTCTACATAGTAAAGCACACGTAGCACGCAATGTAAAACACAACACAGCACACTGTTAACCCTTTGATTGGCCCAAATGTTAACCTCTTCCTGCCCAATGTCATTAGTACAGTGTCAGTGCCTTTTTATTAGCACTGATCACTGTATTAGTGTCACTGGGGATGTCAGTGGCAGTTCCCCCCCCCAGTGTCAGAATGCCCGCCGCAGTCCTGCAGTCCCGCAATAAGTTGCTGATCGCCGCTGTGACTGGTACAAAAAAAAAAAAAATAATCCAGTATATATACCGCCGTTTGTAGATGCTATAATTTTCATGTAAACCAATTAATTTACACGTATTGGGATTTTTTTAAACAAAGACAAGTAGCAGAACACATTTTGGCCTAAATTTATGAGAAATTAGATTTTTACTGGATATGTTTTATAGCAAAAAGTCAAAAATGCTGTTGGCCTTTTTTTGTTTATAGCGCAAATACCACTGAAAGAAAACTCTGTGGGAAAAAAAGGACATAAATTTAATTTATGTATAATGTTGCATGACCGCACAATTGTCAATTAAAAGTAACACAGCACCATATCGCAAAAAAATGGCCTGGTCAGGAAGGGGGGTAAATCTTCTGGAGGGCAAGTGGTTAATGAGGGGTGTGACCGACTTGTAATAATACACACTGTTAATGGTCCATAAAGAAAACAGGCGAATGTTGTGGCTGATTCTATCTTGTCTCAAAATGTCTATATTTATATACTGTATATCGATATTTAATACAATGACATAAACAAAAAAGTGCAAGCTTGTAAATAGGAGGCATGGAAAAAAAAGTTTGTAAAATGTGAGATCAAGTTTGTAAGAGGGTGAATCTAATTGAAAACAATACTTTAGGGTAGGGGCAGACTGACCATTTGGAAACTCGGGCACTGTCCAAGGCCCCGGGGTCAGTAGGGGGCCCCATGAGATGCCCCTGGTACCTTTTTCATAGGATTTTTTGAGTTTGGGCAAGGACACAGGGGCCCCATGAGTTGTCAGTCTGCCCCTGCTTTACGGTAAATACTGCAATGATGAAAAAGTATATACTACTTTATAATATACGGTATAATAATATAACATATAATGTCTTGTAATCCTGCCAGAACGGTTCTCATTGAGGTACTTCTTGTTATAGGGTAACAACACTACTGTATTTCTATCTCCCAATTTTTGTCCTACATTGTCACAATCTTTCCCAATAACACACATTACACAGCACTTTTCCTCTGTTGTCACCTTGAAGAAACCTTGAGAAATGTGGAGCAGTTGTTTGAGAGCATATAGCCAGGAAGAGGCTGAAAGTGATCGCTAGTGCAATATAAGTAAAAAAAACAAAACTGGTGAAAATTTAATTTAAAAACTGGGGATTGTTTACAACATATATCATTATAATTCAATTAACATATACTTTAAAATATGTATTCACTAAAACACATTATCAGTTTGCATTAAAGAACTATTTCCTGGCTCAGCAGCTTGCAAGAAAGGTTTGGATGACCAGTTGTAGCCAGGTACTTGGTTAGGGACAGAAAGCAATTTAGGACACTGTGCTGCAGTGCTTTCTGTTTCTCCTATTAGACTTCAGCTGAATGGGTTAACACTATCTAGCCTCCATCCACCAGGGGGAGCTGAGAAGCAGAAGAACGCAAGAGACTTGATGGCTGGCATCATTAAATCATGGGAGATGAAGGTTGGCAAAGGAACTTTATTATGGAAGTTAATGGATGATTGAACTACAATTACCAATGCAAGCCGGGTATAATGAGAGAGAGCTGTATTTTCACAGGCTGAATAACAAGAGATTCCTCTTTGCTGCAAGGAAACCAAGCTATGTTAATTGCTGCTTCTGTGTGCACATCACCCTGCTACAAGCCTGTGACCGTGTGCTGAGGGCCAGAGCCGCTCAAGGGCAAATCCAGAAATGCATGCAGACTTTTCTGGGACTGTACTCATGTGCACCACTGTAAAGGCTGGGCCCCAGCACTAGCCGGCTGAAGAACTAGGGCTAAAATCTGCTCACTTAGAGAGCTGCTTCACAAGAACTTTGCCTATTGTCCATAGTAAGAGGTACAGTACCTCTTTAGGAAATCTTATTTTCATCGCTGCCATTCATATAGAGTTCACTCTAATGTGGATATAGCCTACTGTTTACAGAGGAGGTATCACAATATTGACTGTTATTGCAGTTACTGTTTTCTGATGTCATTACTGATTGCTGATTTTGTGGATTATTGGGTTTACTCTAAATTAGCGGCATAGAATTTCATTCTATGCTCCTATAATTTATATTGAATACCGAACTGTGATTGACTTAATCCTTTTACACTTTATGTGCATACTATTATTTATTGCAGCCTGTGACAATATCCTGGGTTCATTTACACTAACCAGTCTGATGTGTGCATTTTGACACTGAACCTTAGTTTCGTGCAGGGTATCTATATTTGTGCTCCCAGTAGCAGTACAGTATCCATTCACTTAAGGTGTTACTAAACCCACAACAGTAAAATCGGTTTGTATATGCAGTAAAGCATGCTTGTTATACTCAGCGTGGAACCTAAGGGGTTAATCCTCTGCATTGTGTAAAAAGGCTGTATAATCCTGACTTCTCTGATTCTCCCCTTCTTCCAGTGTCCCCTCTTATCTCCCGATAAGACATATTGTGTGGAGTCACTCTAAACATGCTCAGTTTGGTATGTATTGCTAGACAGGTTTTTTTTTGTTTTCTTGGGAGAGAGCATGTGATCAGCACAGGGCCAATCAGCACTCTCCAGACAGAGGTCAAGGGTCCTGTATCCCCCTACAACAGAATTAAAAATCCTCCTATAAGCTTTAACAGCTGGACACTGACAGAAGTCACAAGACTGCTCTAACTGCTGATAAGAAAAGGTATTTAGCAGTAAAATAATTGCACTTCCATGTTCTGTGTACTGTGGGAGACCAGATAAAGTGAATGCAGGGCCATGGGTTTAGTAACACTTTACCCTGGTGTGTCAGTGGGGCTGAGGTTGAAGAACAAAGAACTCAATTGATCAATTGTCTCCTGTAGGGGTAGCACTACACAACTAACCAAGGTTAGGAAATTAAAGATTCTGCTAGGTTGGTATATAGAATGTGATTAGTTTTCTTTTCCTTTGAGGTAAACATATCAGATTTGCTGACAGCAGTTTGGATATTATTCCTCGATTCCTCTCCAGACATCTCATATGATTAACCAAGAACTTGATCTTTTTCCAGGAGTGGATATATCCTTAATACGTCTTGTCTGGCTGGCCTCAGGTGTCAGAATTTCTAGTTTATTACATGCAGTGCACATTGACTTTCCCTGAGGAGTCAATGGACTGGAAGAGTCCGAAATGTAAATTACCAGCTTCAATCATCTGACAGGCACTGTGCATTTCAATAACAGCCAACAAAGCACCCATCTTCTCCATGGACAGCAGATATGTCTGAGCTTAGCAGCAGGTGCACTACTCTGAAAAGAATATTATTCATGCAGAGATAAATCCATATAAAATAGATGACGGAAAGGCACAATGTATTCCTGTCTGTGTCCTTTCATACATGGCTCTGTTTTGTTTCATCACGGAGACATACATATCTTCACATAACAGTCATATATATATATCATTGCTGGATTGATAGATAGATAGATAGATAGATAGATAGATACAGTAGATAGATAGATAGATCATAGAAAAATAGATAGATAGAAACAGGTACTTGTGCTTGACCAGAGATATGTGGTCTGTCTATCGATATAGTGTATATACTGTACATATATACAGTATATATATATATATATATATATATATATATACATACACACTATATTGCCAAAAGTATTGGGGTGCCTGCTTTTACACGCACATGAACTGTAATTTAATGGCATCCCAGTCTTAGTCCGTAGGGTTCAATATTGATTTGGCCCACCCTTTGCAGCTATAACAGCTTCAACTCTTCTGGGAAGGCTGTCCACAAGGTTTAGGAGTGTGTCTATGACAATTGACCATTCCTCCAAAAGTGCATTTGTGAGGTCAGGCAATGATGTTGGATGAGAAGGCCTGGCTTTCAGTCTCCCCATTAATTCATCCCAAAGGTGTTCTATCGGGTTGAGGTCAGGCTCTGTGCAGGCCAATCAAGTTCCTCCACAACCAGGTGCTCCACGCAAGATTTATGATAGAGGAGTGAAAATAATTATCAGAAGAATTGTCAAAGAGCCAAGGACCACTTGTGGAGAGCTTCAGAAAGACCTGGGATTAGCAGGTACAATTGTTTCAGCGAAAACAATAAGTAATGCACTCAGCCACCACGGCCTGTATGCACATTCACCACGCAAGACTCCTTTGCTGAAGAAAAGTAATGGAATGGAAAAATGTACCAAGACATTCTTGATAAAAAAATCTGCTGCCATTTACCAAGATGATAAAGATGAAGTGAGGGTGGACATTTCAGCAAGACAAGGAAACTCTCAATTGGTTTAAAAGAAAGAAAATAAAGCTGCTAAAATGGCCCAGCCAATCACTTGAATCTATGGAAAGAACTAAAGATCAGAGTTCATAGATGAGGTCCACAGAACCTTCAAGATTTGAAGACTTTGTGTGGAAGAATGGGCCAAAATCACACCTGAGCAATGCATGCGACTAGTTTCTCCATACAGGAGGCGTCTTGAAACTATCATTACCAACAAAGGATTTTGTACGAAGCCTTAAATACATTTTAGTTAGCACATTCAACACTTTTTCCCTGTGTCATTCCATTTTATTACGCATAACTTAATTTCTGAACTTATTGGGTTTGGTTTCTTTGTATGTATGGATTGCATGGGTTGTTACCGACATGTGGTGAACATTTCATGTCAATAGCACCTTTAGAAATATGTTTACTGAGAAAAATGGTGACATGTTCAATATTTATTTTACCCGCTGTAGATAGACAGACAGACAGACATACAGACAGACAGACAGACAGACAGACAGATAGATAGATAGATAGATAGATAGATAGATAGATAGATAGATAGATAGATAGATAGACTATAGATGTAAAGATCTTAAATAAATAGATATGGATAGGTACTGGAGCTTGACCATACATACAGAGAGTTTGATAGACCATAGATGGGTAGACAGACAGACAGGCTATAGACCATTATCTAGTACCTATTTATCTGTTTCTATCTATTGTCTATCATTCTATGGTCTATCTGTCTATCTGTTTATCTATCTATCTATTATTGTATACTACTAATATACAATCTGTTATTGTATTTTACTGTATACATTCAGTAGATAGTGAGTTTGATAGACCATAGATGGGTAGACAGACAGACAGGCTATAGAGCATTATCCAGTACAGATCTGTATCTATCTATTGTCTTTCATTCTATGGTCTGTCTGTCTGTCTGTCTATCTATAAATCTATAGATAGATACTGTATATCATATATAGATACAGATAGTTACTAGAGCTTGATCATAGATGGAGAGTAGACCATAGATAGAATGACTATAGATAAATATACACACAAACAGATAGCTTGAACATAAATGGATATCTAGACAGGTAGACAGGTTGATGGTTCAGTGGGTCAAAGTACTGAATCAGGATAGTCATCATGACAGCCAGGTAAGTAGCATTTGCCGAATGGGAAGCCAGCAATGGTACCTTCCACATGTCTCTCTGGCAAGGTTTCTTCTATGGTATAAAGGGGATATACAATAAATTAGGACTGAATCTCTGGCAGAGGTTGTAACCCTGTCCTACTATTTGCAAAATGGTTTCTCCTCCTTTTTACTTCAGTCTCTATATACAACTGGTCAAGAATATTTTATAACTACAATTATATTGGTTGCATTTGACTCTTCTACCCCAACTACTTCAGCACACAAAACCAGCACACATGAAGCTGCTGCTATTGTTCTGTAGGAATAGTGTGCGGTTCATGTAATAAGTGAAGGATGAGACGTGCACTTGACTTTCACTTACCCTTCAATTACTGTAAGCAGCCTGCGTGATAAGCTGTAATACATTCATTTCCTCACACTGCGCCTATTTTTATACCATTCAATTTACAATTCATATTCCACCTTGAAGAAAACCCTCATTTTCTGCCAGAAAACTAGAAGCTGCTTACTGCCTCCAATTTATTCCAAGATTCAGGGAGAAGATGAAGAAAGCTGCAGGAGAATATGAAGCTTGAATACCTGTATCCAATGTTATATATCAATGCTAAAATAAATAACATGGCTTTCACGGCAAATTCTATTATCATAATGTTTCCAATATATCCTGCATATTGTATTCCAGGTTGTCCATGAACCATGAACCTCTTTTGTCCTCAGTAGACATTTATATTGATGATAAAGAGAATTTGACTGAAGATCACATGAGATCAGTGTTATTAAATTCACTCATTAGAATCTGTATATTTTTGTATACAAAGGCACCTGTGTCCCTGGAAATTCTCCTAAACTGACAGTAAACTCTGGTTTAAAAAAAAAAAATGTATTCAAGCTTGTGTTCTTAACTCAAAAACATCAATTTGATTGGTCTCAGCCTTCTCCAAATCCTCAAATTCCTTTTGTGTTGTCATGATCTGACTTCCTGTTCAACGATGACTACGTTTGTTCTCCATGGTCCCATTGTATGGAGACACCATCTTTTGTTCACTACTAGGGACTATGGATGATGGGATTTGTAGTGTGCAAGAGCCACAACTAACATTCCAAACAAACAGAAGCGAAGTGGAAAAGGAGAGGTTCGGGAGCTCACAGAGGATGTTGCAAGGCAAAATCAAAACACAGTAAAAAATTATTTCATAAAATATAGATTAGGCTCCATGAAGCTTGTATCAGCACTTTTTTCTACTCTGAGAAGCTAATAGTGTTATCCTATGTGTCCATGCACACTACTTTAGGCTAGTAGCATTTTTCAAGCTTCAGTGGTTAGCAACAGAAAAATAAAAATGTTTTTGTAGAGTTTTTGGGAGTGTTTTTCCGGTGAAAAAAAACGCTGAATGCTCCTAAGCACTCCTAAATGCTACTAAAACGCTACTAACCGCTTTTTTTCTAGCTTTTTAAATTTTTCCTACATGTACTGTAAAAATGATAATAAAACGCTAATGCTCCTAAATGCTCCTAAACGCTACTAAAAAACGCTATTACCAGCATTTTTTATCCAGTGTTTTTTTCCAGCGTTTTTTGAGCTAGTGTGCATGGAGCCTTAGGCTAGTAACAATTTATCAAGCTTCAGCATTTAGGAGCAAAAAAAATTGTTTTTGTAGAGTGTTTTTCCAGCAGAAAAAAATACTGAATGCTCCTAAATACTACTAACAGCTCTTTTCTAGCTTTTTTCTACATGTACAGTACTGTAAAAATGCTAATAAAATACTAATACTCCTAAATGCTACTAAAACATTACTAAAAAAACCTCTATTACCGTCATTTGTATCCAGTGTTTTTTTATCTTTATAAAACACTAGTGTGCATGGAGCCTTACAGGCCATTAACCACTTGCTTACCGGGCACTTATACCCCCTTCCAGGCCAATTTTCAGCTTTCAGTGCTGTCACACTTTGAATGACAATTGCGCGGTTATGCAACACTGTACCCATATGAAATTTTCATCATTTTTTTTAGACAGATAGAGCTTTCTTTTGGTGGTATTTAATCACCATTGGATTTTTATTTTTTTATAAACAATCCAAAAACAACAGGAAATTTTGAAAAAAAAAGTGATTTTCTTAGTTTCTGTTATAAAATTTTGTAAATGAGTAATTTTTCTCCTTCACTGATGTCTGCTAATGAAGCTGCAGTGATGGGCACAGATAGGAAGCACTGATGAGGAGGCACTGGTAGGTGGCACTGATGGACGTTGACAGGCATCACTGGTGGGCATTCACAGATATCACTGATGGGCACTGAAAGGCAGTACTCATATATGGCACTGATAGGCAGCACTGATAGGTGGCACTGACTGGCACTGATAGGCAGTACTGAATGGCACTGTTAGGTGGCACTGACTGGAATTGTTATGTGGCACTGACGGGCATTGATAGGCAGCACTGACAGGCACTGATAGGTGGCACTGACTGGCATTGATAGGCAGCACTGATAGGTGGCACTGCTTGGCAGCACTCATAGGCGGCACTGACTGGCACTGATAGTTGGCACTGAAAGGCAGATAAGATGGGCACTGATATGTGGCATTGATGTGCATTGGTAGGCACTGATATGTGGCATTGATGGGCAATGACAGGTGGCATTGGCAGACACTGACAGGTGGCAGTGATGGAGCTACACTGATAATCAGTGCACATGTCCCCTCTGAGGAATGCCGATTACCGGCTCTCCTCTCCTCACAAGCTGTCAGCGTGACAGCTCGTGAGCAGAGAAATGCCGATAGTTGGCATTTACTTATTTACATGCGATCAGCTGTGATTGGACACAGCTGGTCACATGACCGAGCCGAAGTCATCGGCTCTTTCCGCTGATCGGTGATCCGCTGTGTCCCACAAAAAATGCATCCTATTCTACTTTTTCTTTCTGCACTGGAAACTGACTGGAACTGAGTGCACTGGTGTGAACTAGGGCCATTGGAATACATGAAAAATGCTGTACATGCATTTTTGATGCAGAAAAAAAAGCACTGGACTGCATCTGGTGTGAACCAGCCCTTAAAACACAGTATTTTTAGGCATACAGGAATTTGTTTTTACTGATGTAAATGCAGACCACTGTCAGTAAAAAAAAATACATCTGCGCTGCTGGTTAGTATTTTACAAATTTACATGTGCATGTGCACAAATACGCAGAAATACATGCATATGCATGTACTATTTTACTTTGAAGAGATTAGAATTGCATTCTGGGAGCTCACATTTATTTTATGTGTGTCCGAGTGTACATGCATATACGGGCAAAATTATCTCAATCAATTTCTGCCAGGAATACTGATGTTCAAACAGCTTTACTGTGTGCAAGTACCCACACATTTCTGCCTGAAATTCAATTTTAAAGGAAACCTGTGCTACACACAACTATAACACCAAACTATAGTGTAGGGATGGTGGGGAATTTGCTAGGGGGCCCCATACCTAGGTTAGTGTTCTATTTATCCCTGATCAGGGGCGGACTGACCATTTGGAGGCAGTGCCCGGGGTCAGTAGGGGGCCCCATGAGATGCCCCTGGTATCTTTTTTATAGGCCTTTTTGAGTTTGGGCAAGGACACAAGGGCCCCATGATCCCCTATTGCTCGAGGGCCCCATGAGTTGTCAGTCTGCCCCTGATACAAACATTAGGTCTCTCTGTTACTACTAGCTCATGTGATGTGATATCTGCCAGAAAATAAGTGACAGAGGTGGGTTTACTACAAAGAATGGGAGAGGCTACATGGAAAGGTATTCAGTGAAGGAAATAAGTATTTGATCTTCAGCAAACCGATAAAGAGGACCTGTCATTATGCAGACTTATACAAATGATGACATTTTGGAATACGAATTACAGTATTTTCTGGCGTATAAGACTACTTTTTATACTTAAAAATATACCCCAAAAATTGGGGGTCGTCTTATACGCGGGGTATAAAATGTGAACCTTGAGTTTGTTTGGGTCAAGCTGGCTGGATGTGTGGTAATACTGTACATACAGTATACCGCGCTGAGCCAAGCTGGCTCAAAACAGATGTCCCTATGACAGATTAATCTGTCAGCCCGCTGGATGTGCGGTATATACAGTATACTGCGCTGAGCCAAGTGGTTTCAAAACGTACCGGTACGTCCCTACTGTAATCAGCCCGCTGGATGCGTGTATATATGGTAGCTGCGGCTACATACAGTATACACTGGGCCAATCACGGCGAGTGATGTATTCTACTAATGAATACAAAGCCTGCTCGGATTGGTCAGAGAGGTGGGCTGATGATGTCACAACCTCAGCCAATCTGAGCAGGCTTTGTATTCATTAGTAAAATACTTTGCTCGCCGTGATTGGCCCAGCGTATACTATATGTAGCCGCAGCTATCGTACATACACGCATCCAGCGGTCTGATTACCGTAGAGACGTACCGGTATGTTTTGAAACAGCTTGGCTCAGTATACAGTATATACCGCACATCCAGGGGGCTGACAGATTAATCTGTCATAGGGACATTTGTTTTGAGCCAGCTTGTCTCAGCGCGGTATACTGTATGTACATTACTGCACATCCAGCGGGCTGTATATATACTGTATACTGCATGTACATTACTGCACATCCAGCGGGCTGTATATATACTGTATACTGCATGTACATTACTGCACATCCAGCGGGCTGTATATATACTGTATATTGTATGTACGTTACTGCACATCCAGCGGGCTGTATATATACTGTATACTGTATGTACATTACTGCACATCCAGCGGGCTGTATATATACTGTATACTGTATGTAGCCAAGGCTACCGTATTACCGCACATCCAGCGGGCTGTATATATACTGTATGTAGCCGAAGCTACTGTATTACTGCACATCCAGCGGTAACCATCTGATTTGGAATTTGATCCATATGATGACTGTCTACAAATGTATCACAAGATGTCATTCATGAACTTATGATGTCAGAGGATGAACATGAGGATAATGAAGGATTTAAGTACCGGTAAGTCATAACCATTTCAATTAAAAAATCTGATGTTTTTAAATGGTGTTGCCTCGGAAGGGGGGTAGTCTTATACGGCGCGTATAGCCCAAAACCTATGTTTTAACTGGAAAATTAGGGGGTCGTCTTATACACCCAGTCGCCTTATACGCTGGAAAATACGGTATTTGCCACAAATGGCTTTGTTCAAAGCAACTTCCTTCTGTAAATGGCATACTGTAGTTACAGTAACTACAGTATGCCATTTACAGAAGGAAGTTGCTTTAAGTAAAGCCATTTGTGGCAAATAATTCTTATTCCAAAATGTCATCAGTTGTATGAGTCTGCATAATGACAGGTTCTCTTTATCGGTTTGCTGATAACGACTTCTGATCTAATAGATCAGTGCAGCAAACTTTTTCGATATCCTAACCAGAGGGGAATGTGCAAGGGAAGTTGCAATTTGCAAGGCAATTATCCCCAGAACTTTGTGAATGTGATGGCATTTCAGTTTGCAAGGAATACCCAATCACGTGCATGGAAAATAAAAAAAGAGCATTTTTGCTTGGAGATGATTGGATAGTGTAAGTCAGCTGATCTTCACCTCATTCATCGTGCTCTGTTGAAAATTCCCTTGCAAAGTACAACTTCTCTTGCAAAGTGAACAGTCTGCTTGCCTTTAATAAATCAACCCCATAATATCAGAATAGAGTTTTAGCAGTTCACTCGTTAGTAACTATCCTGCAAACTCAATACATGTGACTATATCATGAAAAAAGGTACAGCAGACAAAATCACATATGTTTTGGTATGCACTATGTACATGTAGTATGGTATTATAATGGTGCAAAGGCAAATAGGTTATTTACTTTGCAGTGGGAGTTGCACTTTACAGGGGAATTTGTCCCAGAGCTTAGTGAATGTGGTGAAACTTCACTTTGCAAAGAACACCCAATCATGTGCAAGGGAAAAAAAACAGCAGTTCTGCCTGCACCTGATTGGAGGATGGAAGTTGGCAGAGCTAATTCGCTAAGTTATGGGGCAAAGTCTCTTGCATGGTAAATATCCTATTTGCCTTCATTAAATCAACCCCATGATCCTTTTTCTGTCCCATGTTCTTACTCTGCAGTGCTGTGTATGACCTTTTTCCAGCACAGCTCCCTAGAGATCCAGATTTTGTTTAGCTGTCATACTGTGGACATACCATATTATATGGATATCCTGTTATAACTATGTAGTCATTATGATTCATTTCAACCACTGAAATTCCTTGTCTTGTTTACCTTGTGCAGATGTCACCGTCCTTGCTCTCTCTGCACACTTGTTAACCCAGCACAGCGCTGATTACAGTTAGTTGTAACTGGCATCCGTCCCACATATTTCTGGCACAACCACACTGGAAAAAGAGATGCTGCAAGGAAACAGAACAGATAATTCTACCACACCAGGAAAAAATGGAATGTGTTTGACCTTGAGATAATTCTATCTATTTTATTTATTAGTCAGGAATTTTACATTAGTCAGTGATTTATTCCACAAATACATTTAATAGATTTTTAAAACATCCAAGTCAACACATCTTAACTCTTCTATATTAACACCTTACAGTCCCGGCCAATTCTAACATTTCTCCCCTACATGTAAAACACATTATTTTTATCGCTAGGAAATTACGTAGAACCCAAACATGATATATTTTAAGCAGAGGGCCTGGAGAATAAAATGTCACACGATATTTGAGCATCAGTTTTTCAAATGCAAACGTTTTGGAAAAAAGACACTTTCATGAATTTTTATGCACAAAGACACAAAATAAACACAAAAACACACAAACATACCCAATTTTTGGTAAAATATAAAAGATGATGTTATGCAGAGTAAATAGATGCCAAACATGTCACACTATAAAATTGCATCCGCCCATACTATGGTAACTAAAAGTCTCCATAGGTGGCACTTTGAAAGCCTGTAGAGGTTACCAATTTATCATTACACAAGAGTTCTGCAGCTAGAATTATTGCTCTTGCTCTGATGTTTGCAGCGATATATCATATGTGTGGTGTGATTACCGTTTACATTTGCGCATGGGACCGAAGTGTGCTTTGGCATTTGCGTTCAACTACAGGGGGGATGAAGGCACTTTAAAAATTTTTTCTAAATCTCATTATTTATTTTATTTACACTTTTGTATTTACACTGCCATTTTACTTTACTTTCATTGCTTTCTCAAGGGATGAAAAACATTTCTTGTGATAGCATGGGCTGAGATAAGTCAACTTTATGGAGAGATCTGGGGTCATATCTCCCCTCTGGCAACAAAACATCTGGTCAAATGGCAATCGGTTTGATCTCATTCTTTCAGAAGCCAATAATAGCTCATGAGACATAAAACCAGAAGTGACAAAATCCTTGTTGCTTCCGGTTTCTGACATCACACAGTGGAAGGAACAACATCAGTTCCTCTTATTGTGCATCAGGAACCCATTGCCACCAGTTGCATCCTTACTGATTGCTGTATAGCTGGAATCGCTGGCTAAAAAATGGTCATTGCGCCAGCTGCAGCGATGATTGAAATATCACCCATCCAATCCAGTGAAATAAAGGTACGCCACTAGATGGGAAGTGGTTAAAGTGGTAGCAAGCCTCTGAGATGAATAATGAACAAAGCATATCTCAATATAGTGTGTTCTTGCCTCTGTCCAGAGTTCTGTCTCGTTTCTCTGATCTCTGCTATCTGTATGAGTCACTTCTGATAAGTTATCCCGACATCACAGAATCTTGAGATATGGCTCCACACCCTCTCCAGCACACAGCCTCAGATGTGCATGTTTCCCCCAAGCTTTGGCTGTACTTCTCCTCGAAAATGAATGGTATTGCAATGCACCAATGCAAGTACAGCGTGTTATCAGATGTTTACCTTGCACTTCCACAATTGGGTGTGAAGGGCCCTTTATGGTTTTTAAAAAAGGAATCACAGTTATAAACACAACTTCAAAGTTTACTCATTTTGGATTGAGTGCTAGTGAGTAATATGTGTAATCTATAAAAGATATGTACCAACTAGCATGATAGAAGGTTTTCAAGGCAATATGGGACAATCAACGGAGTACCAAAGAGGTCAAATTGTAGATGCATCCATGAAACAAAAAACATACACGGGTTTAGTCTGAATTCAAGCCTATGGTATAGTAGAGGGACATGGCACTTTGGGCAAGGCATTGTGATGCCATTCAGTTAGAATGACACCTCAACACCCAAGTACAGTAGGTGCTGACATACTCACACATGTATTGTGTGCTGTGTTGCCAAGGTGCAGGTCACGTTTTACCTTCTATTTGCCATGCTTTGACAGCCCATTGTAAATTAATGGACTGACATAACACAACATAGGTTAATGTGCAAAATATCGCACTTTACAGTACATATGGTAACTCACTTCAATGGAAAAGGCAGATGTGAAGGCGTTCTATAGGTGTCAAAGGGAAACGTCTAAAAATAAAAGTGACAGCATATATCAAACATGGAGCAACTGCACTGTGGATGGCAAGTCAAGAACCCACAGATTTCCAGCACCAGGCGATGGATCTACACAATCTATTGTTTACTTGTGCACAAGTACCCATGAGGCACTCTATACTATCAATTAGGGTTCACTATCTGAAAGAGCAGTATCAGGAAATCACATTGTAACAAATTAGGTTAAAGCTAGTCTCTATGTTCAAGACTAGTTGTCTACACGCACACGCACACACGCACTGTGCAGTGATAAGTAACTTTTTTGAGGTGTTCTCCATGCTCACGTCATGTTCTATGGCCAAATTCAAGCTAGAAACCTTGGACAGAGTTGAAGGTAAGTTGTGGCATCACTACAACACCTTCCTGTTACACTGCAATACTTCCACTTCTAGAATTCCCATGATCAGTAGCAGTTTCTACCAATGCAAGGGGGGCTTTAGCTTGTCAATCCTACAGGTGTAGTTGGGTGTAAGGGGTGCTGTCTTAAAGTAGAGATCCAGCCGTTTAATTATTTTTTTACTAAAAGCACCCACGTGAGAGTGGCAGCTTAGGCAATGCAAGTTGAGATCACCTGTACTTGTAATCCTTTGCTTTCCTTATAAAAAATACATTTACTTACTGCACCCTCATATTGTGAACGCTGTCATCTTAAGTGTGGGCACCTGAAGCTCGCTCAGGAATTCTTCCGGGAAATTGTGCAGCTGGCTACCCAGCATGCACTTCCCGGTTTCACTCCTGCGCAGTGTGAAGAAGGAGCGATCTCGCACCTGCGCAGTGTGAAGAAGGAACGATCTTGCACCTGCGCAGTGTGAAGAAGGAGCGATCTCGCACCTGCGCAGTGTGAAGAAGGAGCGATCTTGCACCTGCGTAGTGTGAAGAAATCCCCGCGATCGCATCACTTCCAGTCTCATAATAACGCGAGATTTTGGTATCAGGCATTCCCTAGGACTGCTGGGATAGATGATGCCGATATCCCAGAAGCCCTAAGGAATGCCTGATAATGTAATCGCTTAGGCGGCCGGTACTGGAAGTGGAGACAGAAATTACCAATAAAAGGTATTTAGGGAAAAAAAACTCTACATATATATTGCCAAAACAGACTGTGAAGAGGGAGACCATTGTCTTTCAAGGGAGTAAAAACAAGGCTGGAACTAGGTTTTAATGACAATAAAGGAGCATATTGAAACTGAAGAGGCACAGTTGCAATCTTGTACATGTTGAACTGCTAAATGGAGACAACGATATAGGGAATTCAGAAGCCATGATTCGAGTTGTCACTATTGGCAGGAAGTAGAGTGTTTAATGGTTTTCAAGGTGTATTCCAGGATACAGGGTGCATGCAAAAGACCTTGGCAAGTGGATCTGAGAAACGCTTTCATTTTCAATATTACGAGTTCTATTTTAAAGCCTCTGGGTCAGGAAAGAGTTTTACTATGGACTCAGGATATTACAAAGCCAGGGGCAGACTGACCATTCAAGCACTCTGGCACTGCCCGAGGGCCCGGGGTCAGTAGGGGGCCCCATGAAATGCCCCTGGTACCTTTTATAGGCTTTTTTGGGTGTGCTTTGAGTGTGGACAAGGACACAGGGGCCCCATGATCCCCTATTGGCAACTTTAATGCCTCGCGTGTGTCCAGATTAAATGCAGGTAAGGGGGTTTTATAAAAAAAGAAATTACAGCATTATTGGACATATGAACAAACAGAACTGATTCTGCTTATTAGACCTCATCTGCATAGATTGGATGACTTAGCAGTGTTAGGTGTCAGATATTTTTTATCAGGCGGAGAAAGACTTTGCAGCAATGAGCCCTGGGAAATAAAAGCACATATGCAATTTAGCAATGACCTTGAAGCAACAGCACACATTATTTTATTCTTTATTTTTTTAGCGTCACCCATGATATTCATAATGAGGACCATATTTCCTCTTGTACTGATAATCAAGTATCAGTCAGGCTGTGCATATATATCTACACTGAGTCACTAGAATGAAATGCAGGAAGTAACTCTGTTATTATTCATGAAGGTGTTGGTCATGTCCAACTATTTTTATTTCATAAATACTTTAGCATGGTGGCTTGTTTGATTTTTATACTCTTGCCCATTACCAGATGTCAGATAACAGTTGTCCTGGGCGTAAAACGTATATAATCATGAATGTGGCAGTGTAAATTGATTTAGTAATTATTATATATGGTGAATCAGTAATGTGATTTCCACATTGGAATGCAGATGTGTTCCAGGGAATTATGGCTGCATAAAGAGTTTGCACAATGGGTTGAGTTGAATATAATCTATAGCCATTTCTTGCCAATGTATGACTTGCTACTTTTAAGGTATGCTTTGTCAAGGGCAGGAAATGATGATTGCTGTGATCTGCTTTTGATCTGTTTCCTCTGTATAAATTAGGATCCACTCCCTTAAAGTATGCAATTGGCAAATGATGATGAGAAATGAAAAAAGATTATGATAAATGAACTATAAACTTCCATTTAGTGCATATGGAAAAGTTCATTAGCAATTAATTTTTTGAAAATAACTTGAAGCAAACCAGCAGAGAAGAATAAATTGTCTAACCCTTTCTGATGGCTAGTGAGACTGCCCATTACAGTGATGGGCCTGGGGTATGTTGCATGATGTGGGAAAGGGCCATCCAGAGCTGACAAGTATGGAAAGTTCTTACTGTTTGCATAACAAGGCCTCAGGTTATGGGGTTCCCAAAATGCCTGGCAGTTTACACGCTTTTTTTCCAGGTAATCTTTATCCAAAAGCTTTGCTTATCAGAGTCAGAGCCTCCCAACTTCTCTTAAGCACTTCAGCACAATTGCCAGCCAGCCTGTACAATGGCCACAATTTCGAATAGCATGTCCTCTCTCATCTAGGAAAGTGTCTTACTCTTTGAGAACTTAATCATATCCTCTCATGTTGGGAAGTATACTATGTACTCCTTTCCTCTAACCTGTAGCTATGCTAACTATTCGGAGAGAAAAGGAAGGCACAATTAGTTATTCACCCTGGAAGGCACACCAGATTAATTTAGCCACACTTTCCTAAAGTTTTTGTTATAGAATGGTAGTTTGGATATGGCTAGGTAGGCTTTATGGTCCTGGTGCCCAGCCTGAGATCCTGAGGTCACGTGTGAGCCTTTGACACTTAATGTATGGCCATTAAAGTTTTGGTTTTGGTGCTTGATCAAGTCAGTGAAGGAAAAATATTTTAGTATTTCTAGCTGAATTCCTGATACGAATTTTATAGCAAAGCTACAGTAGTCCAGTATGTCAGTATGCATATGCCATACCAGTGGGATCCCTGTGGAAGTTGAAAATCTCTACTACAGTGATTACCACTGTTTTCCAGGTCCCATACCGAGTGGCTGACCTTCTGCACAGGTTGATCACTCAGCATGGGCACCATTACAGAATGCTTTGTATTTTTCTCAATAAATACAAGGCGTGCACTGATTGAACTAGGTGGAGATTGTGACATCACCACCCCTCCTCTCCACCTCATCCAATCATAGAACACCCTGCAAAAATGCAAAGATGCAAGGTGTCCAGCAAATAGCTCCTGTGCAGAGCACAGTATCCCGAAAACAGTGGCGATCACTTTAGTGGTGAAGACTACTACTGTCATTTACAGCTTCTACAGTCATCCCACAGGTATGCCTATGAGGAAGTCGATTGAATGACGAAACGCGTCAGCCGGATGTGACGCCAACACGCAACCGGAAGTACCATGACGCCCATTTTGGAATTAGTTGAACTAGGCTCTTGTACTTCAGATTCATGTAAGCACAATTTGTATTATTAAACTGATATTTTTATACTGCTGCACTGTGGGAGTGTTTGTTTATCTTTTATGATCACTGAGCGCATATGAAAAACTGGGGAGGACATTGAGCACGCTGATTATATTTTGAAAGTCAATTTACAAGACATGCAGGGTAAGGTGCATGCCTGAAGGGAAGGGATTGAGCACGCTGGATTTGTTTCACACACAGGTGGTGGATGGAGCATGGACACGTGTATTTGTGGATTCTATTCACAGCTTAAGCAGTTAAATGCACACTGGTCACCCCAAGAGGGTAAGGGTGTTTTGGGGAAAAGTGACAGACACTATTTGTTTAATATTAAATCGTGCACAGGTGTACATGTAACACATTTGTATAAGAAATATTACACTATATAAGTTTTTTTTCTTCGGAGATTTGGATCACTGTATTGGAAGATCAAAGGAGAGTGAGATATTCTATGGCATACAACACATTCTGGTTAAAGAAATTGTGATGATGGTGCTGGTGGGAGGAGCCTGGTCATGGCGGCTGTGGGGAGTGAGCGGCACTAGCCTTCGGCTAGGTGCCGCTCCCCGACCTCCCTGGTGACCCTTAGGAGCCGACTCACCGGAGTCTGGAGGGCCGTGGAGTGGAGCCCGGAGAGCCGGAGATGGGAGCCAGACGAGGGTCGCAGTGACGGGCCGGCCTCTCCGGTCCTTGGTGAGAGAGGGACCCAGACGGCTGGAGAGCGGAGTGACGTGGCGAGGGTGTGTGACCGGCCGCGGAGGCTCTCTGGGAGAGGAGAAAGCCGGCCGGCCGCCTGATCTGACGGAGAGACGCCGGCTTACAGTTACCGGCTCTCTGATGCCCTCAACCCCCGGCTAACTACTGCCCATAATCCCCGGCTGGCTACTGTCTGTAGCCCCCGGTCTATTGCTGCCTGAGGCCCCCGGCCAGCTGACTCTTCGATTCTGGGTCAGGGAGCCCGGGAGCACCAGGAGACCCACCCTGCATCCCTGAGACGAAGCCCAGAGGAAAAAAAACAAAAAAACCCAGGTACAGAGTTGGAAGCCCAGAGGAATCCCCCCCAGGACAGAGCTGCTGTGAAGACCCTCCACCCAAGCTTGGAGCCACCATCCGGGGAAGAGAAGGGTGAGTGAGACCTGCTGGGGGCCTATTGTATTGTATAGTGGACTCCTGAGTGACGGTGGGGAACAAGGGGTTAAGGAGGAGAGGGGAGGATTCCCTGGGTTCAGAAGAGAAGAGACCCACGTTCCCCTAGGAGAGCACAAGTAAAACTCAGTAAACCTGTCTGGATTACAAACCATAGAGGAGAGGTATAACCCCATCTAGAGAATATAGAAGACAAAAGACTTATAGAGGATATGAAGAATAAAGGTCCTAAGGGAGCAGGGCTCAAAGGGTCTCAATCAGGCACGATAAAGAAATTTACATCACATGGAAACATTACGCCAGAAAGGGCCCAAGGCGCAAGCGCTAAAGGGGAAATGGACACTAGCTCAGGAAACAGCCCGAGACTATCACTGGGTATGAACAGCAGTTGTAGCCAACAAATAGCGGATGGCTTGGGACAAAAAGAACTTGATGGTGAACTACAAATACCGAATAAGAAGGAGATGATAGAAATGTTCCAAAGTTTGGAGAAAACGATAAAACATGAAATGACAGTAATTCGGAACGATTTAGGGCATCTGCTAATGAGAATGGAAGAAACAGAGGAGAAAGTTAAAACCCAGGCCCAAACCATAGATAAGCTAAGGAAAAAAATAACCCATTTGGAGAAAACCCAGAAAAAACTGTTCTACAGGATGGAAATTCGAGAAAATAAAGAAAGAAGGTCTAACCTTAGGGTGAGAGGAATCCCAGAGGCAGCAAAAGGGGAAACATTAAATGAACTAGTTAAAAAAATCTTAAACTCCATAAGAGACAGACCTGAAACAGAACTGATTGAGAACTGGATGGAGTTTTCAGAATAGGAAAGTTCAAACAAGATACTGAGAGGGAAAGACCGAGAGATATTGTTGTACAGTTCCAGAAATTTGGGGTCAAAAATGAGATTTGGAAGAAGATCAAGGGAAGATCGTTAATTAAATATGGAGATTTGACTGTTCAAATTTTTGCGGATTTAACACCAGAGACTCTATGGAGAAGGAGATCCCTGAGACCCCTGTTAGAGCAAATGAGAAAACAGAACGTGCAATATAGATGGGGTACTTCAGCATCTCTAATTGGCTGGAAAAATGGGGTAACAGCATACCTGAGATTCCCGGAGGAACTGAGAGATTTTTGTGATAGACTGGATCTGCAAAGAATGGAGATAACTGGGTGGGAAGAAGAAGAAGAAAAAGGAGACTCGGATGATACGGGAGGGGAGGATTGGCAGCGGGTTGGGGGGAGGGGGAGATAGGCTCTGGGGTTGGGGAGAGGGGGGAGGGAGAAGTGAGCAAAAAAAAAAAACACGCTTTTCTTTTTCTCTCTCTTGTTCCCTTGCCCCCCTAGTACCCCCCTTTTTTGAGGTGGAAGTCCCTCTGGAGACTCTGGTTGAGGTGGGGAAGTAAAGGCTATTGCAGAGCCTTGTAGATAGAGAAAGGGGTGCTAGGGAGGTCGGAGGAAAGGTGAGCTGTCCATGGGCGGAGTCTAGGCCCAATATTTTAAATCAACTGTGGAAACAGTTCCACAAATGATTTGTAGGCAGTTTATAAGCCTAAAAATGGGTAGGGGAAAAGTAAGAGAGGGGGGGGGGTGGGGGTGGGAGATGGGGGGAGGGGGGGAGGGGGAGTGGGGCTAATATTCTGCAAGTCATTCGGTCCTAATAGGAGGAGACGAATTAGAAGAGAGATAAATAAAATCAAGAAGAATGGAAGAAATACAGTTTATAACATATAATGTGAATGGGTTGAATTGCCCTTGGAAAAGATTTAAGTTGTTTAAAGAGTTACATCATAGGGCAATGTCAGTGGTATTTTTGCAGGAGACACATTTTGAGATAGAATCTAATGTGAAACTAAAATCCAAATATTATCCTACATGGTATTACGCTGACTCTCCAATTAAAAGAGCACAGGGGGTGGCAATAGGATTGGCAAAAAATATGAGATTTGAGTTGGAAGATAGAAGGACTGACCCGGAAGGGAGATTCCTGTTTTTGAAAGGTAAACTACAGGGAATTGAATGCACACTAGCCAATATATATTGCCCCAACAAGAAACCTGAGATCTTTCTGAAGGGTTTGCTAAAAAAATTGATAGATTTTAAAAAAGGGCGTTTGATAATAGCAGGAGATTTGAATCTCTGTATGGACCCACAAATGGATGCAACCTCCCTTGTGCAGAGAGAAGGGGGTAGGTCCCTGAGAGCTTTGAGGAAGGTGATCTACGAGTACCAGCTGGTGGACACCTGGAGAATAATGCACATGAAGGACAGAGACTATACCTTCTTCTCTAATGCACATGAGACATACTCGAGACTGGATTACATTCTAATAGATCATCAACTCATTGAAATGCTGGTTAAAATAGAAATAGAGACAAGAACTTTTTCGGACCATGCCCCAGTCGTAATGAAAATGGGATGGGGAAAAAGGTGGATGGGAGGTTTAGGATGGAGGTTAAATGAGGCTCTTCTCTTGGACGAGGATATTGTGCAGAAGATCAGGGAAGAGATTAAGGTATATTTCCAGGAGAATGAAACAGAGGAAGTATCGACAGCTACAGTATGGGAAAGTCATAAGGTATATATAAGAGGAATCCTGATTGCGATGGGAGCAAGGAAGAAAAAAGAAAGAAGAGAGAGGGTTAGTGGACTCTTAAAGGAAATCCTGGAATTGGAGCAGATACACAAGAAAAAAATAACAATAGAAACAAGACAGAAGTTAAGGGATAAAAAAGACGAATTAGAGAGATTGATGGAAGAGGAGAGGAGAAGAGTATATAATAAAGTATTAAGTGAAAGATATAGATGGAGTGATAGACCAGGAAAATACTTAATGAGAGCCCTGAATAAGAAGAAGAACAGGAATTATATAGAAAAGATAAAAAGCCCTAAGGGGGAGATGGTCCACTCAACTAAAGAAATTATTAAAGTATTCACGGAGTATTATAGAAAGTTGTATAACATCAGCCACCAAGGATCACCAAAAGAAATTAGGGAAGGTATTAATGAAAAAAGGAGGACATATTTAAAAAATGCGGGATTGCCAAAGCTTAGTGAAACACAACTGAACTCCTTGGATGCAGAAATTTCTCAGGAAGAAATAGAAGCAGCATTAAGAAGTACAGGGGGAGGGAAAAGCCCAGGCCCGGATGGTTATACAGTTAAGTACTATAAAAAATTTAGTGAAGTACTGTTACCAAAGTTAAAGAAATATATGAATGACTTGGGAGGTGGGATGGAGGGGAGGAGGGAATCCCTTCAGGCCCATGTAGTTCTCATCCATAAGGAGGGAAAAGATCCCTCTCAGTGCTCTAGCTACAGACCAATTTCATTATTAAACACTGATACTAAGTTGTACGCAAAGGTCCTAGCAAACAGGCTGAAAGATCTAATGCCCGAATGGATTCATGGAGACCAGGTGGGCTTTGTTCAGGGGAGAGAGGGTAGAGATAATGGCTTGAGAACTCTGATGCTTATCCAGAAAAGTAGAAAAGGGAAAGCCCCGGTAGTGCTCTTGTCAATTGATGCCGAAAAGGCATTTGATAGAGTGGACTGGGGCTTTATGATGGACAACTTGGAAGTGTTGGGGATTGGAGAGAGAATGCGTGAATGGATAGGTAAACTATATAAGGAGCCCACCGCAATCATCACGGTAAATGGGGAAAGGTCGGAATCCATTGGGATGTCCAATGGAACAAGGCAAGGATGCCCACTGTCCCCCTTGCTGTATGTATTGACATTGGAACCCCTGCTATCAATAATAAGGAACAGTGGAGCGGTAAAGGGAATCCAGATAGAAAATATAGAACATAAAGTAGCGGCCTTTGCGGATGACCTACTGTTTTATGTAGGCAACCCCCGAATAACACTACCAAATATAATGAAGATCCTGAAGGAATATGGTGAACTATCTAATCTAAAAATTAACCCAACAAAAACTGAGATTTTGAACATTAATATACCAAAGAGCGAAAAAGAAAAGCTACAAAAAGAATTCCCCTTTATTTGGAGAGAAAAAGATATAAAATACCTAGGAATAAAACTTGCTACCTCATATAAACAACTGTATAGATTAAATTATATTTCTCTGATAAATGAGATTAAGGACGAACTAAAAAGATTAGAAGGAGGAAATCCATCATGGTTAGGACGTATGAACCTAATTAAAATGGTAATTATACCTAAAATACTCTATAGATTTCAAATGATCCCGATCAAACTCCCAGAGGCGTTTTTTAAGATAATGAGAAAAATGTTAACAAGATATATATGGAGGAATAAAAAACCAAGAGTATCATATGAAACACTAAGTAGGACTAAAGAGAAAGGGGGGATGGGACTACCTGATGTCAAGAGATATTACAAAGCAGTAATGTTAGCAAGAATTTATGACTGGACTTTTAATCATAAGGGGAAAAGTTGGGTAAAAATGGAAAATGATCTGAGTGGAATTAATTTGAGTAGGATGATATGGGTTCCAGCACATTATAGAATTAAAAAGGGCACAAGCACTTACACCTTAATTGTCTTAAGGATATGGGATAATTTACATAAACACATGAAATGGGAATTCAACTCTATATTAATGCCTCTTGCAAACACAGAGTTTTTTCCCCCAGGAAAAGATGAGATATCAGGGAGATGGTTTAAAAAGGAAGATATCCAATTGAGAGACATATTGGTAGAGGGGGAACTGAGAACATTTAAAGAATTAAAAGAGATGGGAGGAGATATGTTTACTAAAATAGATGAGTGTAAATATCATCAATTAAAATGTTTTATAGGAACTCTCCCAAAACCCTTGAGATTAAAAACGGAGTGGAATATGTTTGAAAGGCTATTAGAAACACGTAGAGATGGGAAACACGGTGTTACAAAAATGTATAGAATACTTACAGAACTAGACACAGACACAAAGTTAATTTTCATAACAAATTGGGAAAGAGATATGGGGGTGGGGATAGATGAAGATCAACAGAATAAGATATTTAGATTAGTTCACGAGAGTGTTAGTATGAGAGACGTTGAGATTAACTATAAATGTTTGACACGATGGCATATTACACCGAGCACTGAGCACAGGATGAGGGGGGAGAATTCAAAAATGTGTTGGAGAGGATGTGGGGAAGAGGGCACGGTGTTTCACATATGGTGGCAATGTCCAAAAATTCAGGTTTTCTGGAAGACAATAGTCAAATTAATAGAAATAATAACTGGAAATGACATAGGATTAGACCCAACCATGTGTCTCCTACATAGTGTTGAGACAACAGTAAATAAATATAAAGAATCAGGTGTATGGTACTACTTAAGTGCAGCAAAAGGGTTGATCCCCAAGTTTTGGCGGAAGACAGAGGTAAACCAGATTAGCAGAATGGAAAAATCTTATCATATGCAGGAAGACAGGATGAAAATATGCTATTCACGATGGGAAAAATGGGAAAAATGGGAAAAATCGGGATTGAAAGAGAAATATAGAAAACTCTAAACTAGGAAGTTATTCAAAGTTATTGGGCCTAGAGAGACTGGAGATCTTGCAGAGGGGAGGGAGGGGGGGAAGGGGGGAAATGGTGGGTTGGGAGGGAAGGGAAATAAAAGAGGTAAATAGAAGGGACAGAGTAGAAATGTATTGATATTTATATGTATTGTGTCTCTTCTTATGGAAATTTTGTAATAATGTGAAAAATTAATAAATATTTAAATTAAAAAAAAAATAAAAAAATAAAGAAATTGTGATGAGAAGACAGGAAGATTGGAGTATGAAGTAGTGTGCTGGTGCATACATATAAAGACTTTTTACCCAGGGGGTATTGGATGTTTTATGCTATATTTTGTGGCGCTTATTATAATCTCTTATATGTACATTTACATTGTTCCAAGCTGGACCAATATAACTTTGCCATAAAATCCATACCTGGAATTCAGCTTTAAAATTGTTTTTTTCAGACTATCTTACTAAATTTAATAGCTGTATGACGCACAAATATGTTAGCACTGATTTGTAAAGGGCTGTAAAAACAGTGATATTTAGCAATCTTATGTATTGTGTCATCATTTGATGTTTCTCATAGCATGTCCCCAGTCTCCAAGAATTCCAATAACTAGCATGTTTACAGTCTTTGACAACCTCCTGTAGCATGTCTGGAGTCTTTGTCCATCTGTCAAGGCATTGTTCGGAACAAAGGTGTGCTTGTGCAAAGATGAAGGTCTGGCATGTTCCCAGTACTCTGCATGGCCATTTGCACAAAAATGTGCACAGGCGCATTAGTAAAGTGCCACTGTGCACACCAGTGCACTGCAATGCTTGTGCACGCTCTGGCGCATACCCACATATGCTCTCATCTAGAATTGGCACCAAATGCACTATTTAGGAATGGAAGCAGTGACAAGTGATCACTTGATGATCTTCAGCTGACCCATGCTTCTTGTTCCTGTGTATCCTGTGCTCTTTGGATTCCTTGTTACCTACCTGGCTTGTCTGTGGACCTCCCTGCTGCATAACTCCTTGATCTGACCATGGCTTTCTTAAAGGACTCTGCCTTTGCTGACCATCTGTGTATGATACTGGCTTGCTCATTTGACCTTGGCCTTTTTGGCCTGTCCCTCCTGATTCCTGTGCATGACCTCTGTCACCTGCTTGATCCTCTTTGTATGATCCCAGCTCAGACCATGACTATGCCTCTCCAGTCTTACTCTACCAGCCTGACCACTCTTCTGTCTCAGGTGATATCACACTACTGGCTGCTGTCTTGGGCCTGCTCTGCCACAGAAGTTGCTTGTGTTCCTACCATCATGCTTGACTGTCCACCTGAAGACCATATAGCTGGAGGCCTGCAGCAGAAGATCTACTCAATTGGCACCTGTGCTTCTTTGAGACTTGTGCTTCTTGTTCTCATCTCCAGGGTTACTTGGAGCTTAGCTGCAAGGGAAGCCCTCTCATCACTTCAGCCTACAACCAGGTACCCGACACCATCTCTTGTAGCATGCCAGCAGGTTCTGACCAATTCTGTTGCATATTTGCAGTCTATGACAACTTTCTATAGCAATATAACCACTAAATGTTATGTGTGGCCCTTTAGTGATCTGAGGCAATATTTGAAGCTCCTACAACATGTAACATGACCACCATTGCTCTGTTTGCTCCCAAGGAGGAGAGACCTGATTACAAATGCTCAGCTACGCTGCTTACTCCACTGACTTTATAGTCTTTACATGGACTTAGGTTTTAACGCTTTTACAATCTATCAAAAAAAAAAAATACAAATATATTTTTTGGAGCTGGATTTAGGCTTTAACCAAATACAAATCCTCGGTTAGCTCAAACCCACAGTGAATTCTTTAAAAGAATCAACTCTCAGTTTGGTGTATTTTCTAATTCACTTGTTATTCTGTAGGCATGTGCTGATTTCATTGTCTCACATAGATAGCAAATTTAAGAATAAACAAACACTGCATCAAGCTTCCTACAGTAATTCAAGAAGATAATATAAAATGCTTTTCTTTTTCAGGCCTATAGTTACAAGTCTGAACATTTTGTTTAGACAAATGTCTCAAATGTATTGTATGTGTCTTTGCATCAGAATCTACTCTTTGGACAAAAATAAACAAATTATCATTCGCGCTGTTGGTTCTCATTGAGTTGCACCTTCCAGCATAAATCAACAGATACTCCTGAAAAAGCATTCGTACTAAAGTACATTCATACTAAAGCCTAAGGTACCTAAAGCCTCAGGAAATGAAATATTCTACAAAAGGAAAAGTTCAATATTTTAAATATATAATACTGTAATTGGATACACATTAAGCATTTCCCCTCACATGAGAAATCCTTCTAAAGACACATTCCCCTCCACTAGCTATAAGCCTGTTTTATCACGGTTCTCATACAGGACAGTCAAGTTTCCAGGGTGCATTATTAAAATTTCCAGTTCCAAAGCTTTTGTTCCTTGTATAAAATATGTTGCTTATGTTAAGATTAATTTTTTAGCACACAATATGCCAGACTTTTTAAATTTTTCTTGTTGTAATGGAAGGACATATATTATTTGCATACTAGTATGTACCTGTGCACGCCCTGCATGCATACATCTAGCATTACATTTGGCTTCTGGCCCACTTCCCTCCTGGTTGTCAAATGTTCCTCTGGTACAGACCCACCAGGAAGAGTAATAAAAATTGTCTCTACTGCAGACTTGCGCAAGATGCTCTAGGTAAACTTTGTTTTAACAAGGTTCACTAAAATCTGATACAATGTCTCAGTGATTACTAATATGTATGTATGAAGCATTTTGCCTCAATACACATGCAAGCAGGTATAGCACTTTTGGTACAGTACATTTTACCTGCACATACTTACTACGTTTTTTTCTTAAATTGTTTACAATATATTACCCTTTTTATGTTCTTAATGTATATATTAGCATTTTCAGCACTAAAGAAGATCCCTTATTCCCCTGTTCTTCTTTTTATTCTTCGATAGTCTTAGAAGTGAAGATACACTGTTTTAAGTTGAACTGGGCACAGGGCAAGTCGAAGTTTAGACAATGCGATGGTGGGTAACATAGAGAAAAAAGATGTCATTGTCGCATTTAATAAATGCCACACACAGAAATTCCTGATCATTTGCTGTACATAGCTGTGAAGAACTCTAGGACCAGGCTTTGCGTGTGACAGGCAGCACATTGGTAGATTAATGTGTGGGGTGCTGTAGATATCAGCAGGATAATGAATATATAGTGCTCTTCACTCTGAATGTTGTAGTGAATTATAACACCTGAGGTGTGGGAATCATACTAGTGAAATTACTTCTAAGAAAAGTAAATCTACTGTAAGGATCTTAGAGTAGTGACTGCTGAGTAGATGGAAAAGGCTGTGGTTGATCCAGCCATTGAGTCAGCAGAAATATTATTTAGTGAGAAAAATACTCTGTGCCATGATGGCAATCCTAAAATATGATGGGGAAAATATACCATTGTCAGATTAGGTTAAACAGTATCTTTAGTAAAAACCCTTTTTAGGTTTTAGATTGAGCGGGGAATGGTTAGAACCTCCGTCAAGTTTTTTATTGCTGTCTGCATCACCATTGGGCAGATTTACCCCTCTATTTGTACTGGTGACCATTGGAAAAGAAACTAATTGGAAATCCCAAATTTTTGCATTGTTCCCAGAACAATAGATAACAGAAATTCTTCCAAAGGAGACATCTGTTTAGGAGACAACTGGAATGACAGTTCCTCAAAGGCAAACAGGAGGACAGTGAAAACAGGGCTCAGCACAGTAACCTTTATATCCGCAGCATCCCTCTAAATGTGGAAGATCTCCAAAGTGCTATCACAGCCTTAAATTTAGGAACTAGCAATCACCATCCCAGTAGATCACTTGTAAATTATTTCATCATGCCCTGGGCCACATAAGACCCAATGACCTGCAACGAGACACTGTCCCAAGCTTCACTTTTTGCAAACAGGGGAAACATTTCTACAAGCTGGTATATACCACCCTCAAATTCCAGGGTGTTCCCTATCAGCTTTTTTTGCACCAACTACTATTCTGAAGAATCTAATTTTAAAAAATGTGAAAGGAAGCCACCATACAAATTACCTAAAATCAATAAATAGGCAGCTGCCCGTTTATGTTTAGGTTTTGGCATACCTGCCATCCTTTTTTCCAGATCTTTTAGGACCAGAAGATCACCCACAGATAGGGAGAAATTAAAATTTGGACTCACCAGGTATCCTTTACAAAGGAAATTAAGGAAAAATTGTTAGCATTGCACTTCCAGCTTTTAAAGCTGGGCTGATTTACTTTCATGGCCCAATGCCTTGCAAGTGGACAAGACAGAGCAGACACTGCCTTTGTCTGTTAGGATAGGCACCAAGTACTCCAATGCCTTAGCACCCAGTCCTTCCATCCTGTACCTGACAGCTAAATATACCTTCTTCTAGAAAGGGACTTGTAGCTTCTTTCTCCCATGTCCTTAGTTCCTGTATTGCTAAATAGTGATATTTTCTGAATTCTGCACCTGTTCCCTTATAAAGCCTCTACCTCTTTCTAGGCTGCCTGTGGCTTTCAGCTCTGGGCCACCAGAGAATCCTTGGAGGACTTTACCTTCAATGAGGGTTCAGCAGACCAGTTCCCCCGGGAGTCTGCCACTCTCCTGCTGCCTTACCTTTAGCAGAGATGGAAGCCATGACAATGAGGCAAGAAGATCTGTCCGAACCCTAGACATCCACAAACTTTGGGATATCTGTTTCAAGGTGACATCTTGCCCCTCCATTTTCTTACCAATCTATTCTCCGGTCTATTGCTCTAGGTTGCTTGTTCTGGATGGTTACTCATCAATAGCCTCATCTTGCTGTAAAACCAGCTTCATCTGGTTTAAAGCAATGAACAATAGTTTTTTCCTGACTTACGGAGTTAAAAGACCCTATACATTATGCACCTTATTTCTCAATGACTTAAGCTGGAAAAACTGACCCCACACACCTTCATCCCACTACTGAGGGTGGTAGAGCCTACACCTGCAGTTGGTGCCACTCCTCCAGCTATCCTCCTGTACCATTCCATTTGTCTATTCTTTAAAGAAGCCAGCATACACATGCTACTAGCTTTGACTCTAATGTTACCACTTTTTATGCATACTGTTTGTAATTTCTGTTCTCTGGTTTCATGTTCTCTGGGTGTGGTTTTCCTGCCACCATAATTGCAGTACAGTTACCTCCCCCAAACATGACTGTACCCACAGTCAGCCATTTATGCCTGAATCTTGTTGATCCTGATGGACACTGAGCTGGAGATGGTGAGGGAAGATCTGTTCAGGGATACCCAGCAGGAAACAGATGTGCCCAGTGTGAAAGGGCCCAAAAAACAAATACCCTAGAATGCCTGCTATTACCTTTATGAGCCAGAAAGGCCTTTTGTGACCTCCGCTCTGATTTAGTTTTATGACTATGTTCTACCAAATACAATTCCACTATCCAGTAAGTCTGCCCCAGTGGCCAGTAAGGGCACTCTCTCTGAACATGGATGGCAGTTACTGGATCTTTGCCTTGAAGTTAAATAAAAGTAGGACTTGGTAACAAAGTGAAAAGAGGGGAACAGAGCATGTTTTTTTAGCTAGCAAAGGTAATAAATACTGACTTCTGGAGGAGACTCACTGGAATGGTAATCCTGGGGCAGTCATAACTTTTGCCCTTATTATTATTCAAACTCTGATCATTATGCTACTATATTTCACATACAAACAATAAATCAGTATCATTGGTACATGTCCGACATTTGTAGCATCCAGATATTTCATAGGTGGCTTCAAGGTTGCAGATAACAATATCAAATGGGCTCCCAATGTGTCATTCATTTTAAGTGGTAGTTGTCAGTTTGTATTCTTTGAAAAGTTTGCATAATTCCCATAACTGATTATAAAGAAAAATAACACAGTGTGAGGAAGAATGAAAGGAAACAAGGAGGAAAGCAAGGGTGTAGCATGTCTATTTGATTCTAGGGTAAGGATAAGTATATCATTCTGATATGCGATGTTTGACTTATACAAAAAGGAAGGGTTATTGCCTCATGCCATCTGTAGTGATGTGTCACATTGTGGGGTACCACATCCAGGATTTTGTGAATTATACAGCAGAGCCATTACATGAGCTCTGACTGAGCATGTTGGAATTAGTGAATCATTGTCTCATATCTTCAGAAGTGTTTTTCTTTTATTTTACTGTAGGTTTCTTTAAAAAAATCCTGGTCTATTTACACTCTTTGCATATGCATCAGGATGCTGGAATTCTGAGAATATCTCTAAAATCACCAGTTGTTCCTTTACAGTGTCTTGGCCATATCCTCTGACATGGTGCATATTAGTCTGTTCTCCATTATAATATTTTTCATGGTATGTAATGAAAAGACTATTAAGATGAATAAAGTGAATCAAATTTAGGTTTTTGTAGGCTGTCCAGTTAGATATAAATTCTGACCTGTTGCTATGGGTAGATGCAGGCTTATTAAATAAACGTAATTGTTTAGTGACATCATTGCATGCTGATAGCAGGCTTACTTTAGTTACAGATTGCAGGTCTTAACAGAGAACAGAGATTTGGTGGTGGAGGCAGAGGATAATAAAGGGCAAGTTCACTTTTATTAAAAACAAAAACCACCCTTCCTATGTATTAAGTTCGCTGCACACATTCTGAAATTTGCCAGTTTCAGCAGGAACTAGACACATTTTGGTACGTGTGTAGCGAGTAGAACAGTCATGTTGGAAAACCAGAATTTAATCAGTGCTCACAACCAATGCCAATTCAAGCACTGATCTGTGTATTCTGATGGGGGGGGGAGGGGATGTCCTCACTGTCAGAATACAATACCATGGTAGTGTTGATGTGGGGATCAACACTGGTTGAATGAAAAAAGAAAACTTTACATGTATACCCATTTTTAGAGGTAATTTCTAAGTGAATGGGGTCTATTGGTATCGGGCTTATCACAATCCAAGGCTCCTTTCTCCTTTTGAGGTATGGAAGAAACACAACATCTGTCAATTATTTGTATTGTGTGCTTTTCAAATAACTTTCAAATGAATAAAAGGCAGAAGATGTCTTCTCTCTTTATTGTCAGGGTTTGGCAGTAACAGCTGAATACAGCTATATTTAGGACACATGACATATTATACAATATACTGCATGTGTGGTCTGACAAGTCTAACTAATAAAAGTGATTAATGTTTCCAGGTTGGTGCTGGCAAGTTTACCAACATTTGTATTTCCATACAGAGGATTGGTCAGGTCATGCTATGAGATTCTCCCATTGCCTTGTACATTTTCTTTATATTTTAATTAATTAAATGCCATGCAAACCCAAAAAGTATTTTTCAGTATGTTTGCCATTGTGCCTCACTATATAAAGTTTTCTGAAGCAAATGATTGTGTATGCTCCTTCAGTCAGCTGTTGGGCCTTCCCATGCATGCATACCTTCCAACTTTGAAACTTAAGAATGAGGGACACTTGAGGGAGGTAGAAGGCAGAAAAAATGGGTGTGGCCACACTATACAGTGGGAGGGACCTAATGGGCATGCTGAAACAAAACCCAGGTTTTGGGTATGTGCTGGGGAGGGAGGGGGGGTCTCTTTGGGAGGTAGAGGACTGCTAGAATGTGGGGTAGAGTGGGGGACAGATATATACTGGGGGGGGTGCTTTAGGAGGGGAGATGACCTATGCTAGAAGGCAAAGTGGGGGGTCAGATATGTACTAGGGGGCGCTTTGGGAGGGGAGTGGATTTGTGCTGGGGGGTCAGATAAGTACTGGGGGAGTGCTTTGAAAGGGAAGATGAATTGTGCTAGAAGCTGGGTTGGGGGATTTCAAATGCAATCCCTCCTCCAGCACAAATTCTCTCCCCTCCCAAAGCGCCCCTCCAGAACATATCCTCTTATACCCTAGTTAACTTCATCCCCCCTTCACTACATAGAGATCAGAGGGGACCGCCACGTATGATCACGTACAGTAGTACAGAGTACATAGGTCGGTGCACACAATCAAAGCTTACACTGGAGTGACCCCCATTTTTACACTTTACTACACAGAGGTGACCCCCATTACTATCCAGGGGTGACCCACCAATGCACACATTACACAGTTACAGACAGGTGGCACTGGGAGGACTCAGACATGTACAGATCAGAGGGGACTCCCCACTCACACTTACCTCATGGTGGTGATGGAGGTGGATAGTTAGGCAGCTGTGAGTTACAACCAGCAGGAGGACTAAGTGTAGTCTCCCGGCGCTCAGTGGCTCATACACGTGAGGTCCACTGTACTCCAGACCTCATGGAGCTCCAGCCAGCACCAGGCTGATGATGGAAGGCTGAGTCCTGAGGATCTAGTGTGCTCCACCTGCTGCCACCCCCCAACCCCACTGGTGATCAGTATGCTGGCACCGGCACTGCAATCTATAGGCAGTTTGGGGGGGGGATGTCGGCTGCAATACAGATATTGGTGTATGTGGTACCCCATATACCCTGCACAAGCTGCAGGGCAGAAGCAACCAGTGCCCATGCTAATGCACTCTTGCCAGAGAAGGCACTGGAGCCAAGTGCCAGAACTTGTTACAGCACTGGGCTCCACTCTGGGACTCAGTGCTGATTCGCTGGGACGCCGAGACTGACATCATATCCCGGGATGGTCCTGGAGAATAAGGGATGGTTGGGAGGTAAGTGCATGCCTCCTTCAGACTTGATTTGTAACCCAATGGCCAACTGGGAGTACACATGATAGGCTGACATAGCTAATACTAATTGCAAGGCAGCAGCTCAGCATTATTAGCCAGAAACAGGAAGTGCTATTACTAGCATGATCTCCGAGTAACAGACTTTGCAACAAATTCATTTTCTAATTATTTGCATTAGAAAAACCATATATAGAGGGGCATGATGCAAAACATACTGAAAAATACATTCACAAATACATTTCACAGCCCTGTCTTATGAATTCAGATTCGTCAAAATGTTTAGAAAGGTGCAGTTTTTAAGGTTACAATTGAAATATGCGTGGATTTACAGGAAGATGCATTTTCAGCAATCCCTTGAGGTTAGCATGCTGTTTATGCAGACACAGTTGCAACAACCATCCTCATATATTGTACTGGGATGATAGATTCTGCCAGGGGTCAGCCACGTGTCCAGAGAGGGTACATGAACATGTATACATGAACCCTGACCAATCCCACCTACAGATGAGTGGACATAGAAAGATAAAAGAAAGCTCAAAGTACGATTACCCTAAGCATAGATGATCAAACTGTGTACATATACATTTGTGCGGGTGGTTGTGGGTGCAGGACAGTGTGTAAATTGCACTTGTTCCCACACCCAAAACCACCCACAGTCCAACCATGCTGCTCTTTTGCAGATAATCATTCTTAACGGCACCCTCATGCATCTAAAAACGCAGTGCATTTTCGGGTTGCGGAAAATTGCATGGTGCAAAAGCACCAAGCACTTTCGCTGCGGCAGCATTTAAAAAAAAAAGGTGCATGAACCTTTTTCAAATGAATGGGCCACCGTGCCTGCACAAATGCTGCTTGCAGAGCCATTTAGGTTTGAGCCTAGCCTTACAAAAAAGGGAGACAGTATAGGTACAATACAATTCAAGACAAGAGTGAGGGAAAAGCAAACCATACAATCAGTACCTGTGTTGGGGATGAGTTATTTTGAACAGTCCTCAGAAGGATGCCTATCAGAGATGTACTATATGTTCCTATTATTGAAAATAACCTTGTGTAAAGATGGCCATAGACAGTTTGAATCTTGGCAGGTTCAGCAGGGACCAGCTGGGATTCAAGCCATGTATGGGCAGGGTGAATGTACCCAAGTTGATTGCTCGATCAACTTGCGTACAACCAGCCTGTCAGATTTTACATGTGATTAATGCTATTATAGCTGCTAGCGGTAATCACTGTATACTCCCGATGGGGATGGCTCCCCCTGCCTCCCCGCCGGGAGAACACAATGGCTCCAAGGGAGGGAGTCTCCCATCAACACTGACAGTGTTGATGGGGGAATTAAGCGATTTTCTTTCTTTCAACCATGGGTTTCAGGAAAATTGCCCCATCTATGGTCGGCTTTAGTAAATGAAGCTCATTAAGGAAGGAAATGTAGTGACCTTTAGAGGTAACTGAAGCATTGTGACAGAAAGAAACTACATACTAGCTAAAGAAAAAAACACAGATGAACTGTTTCAGCTAAAGTGTGATGTAGTGGAAAGACATTTGAACTGAATTTTCACTTGGCAATATCTTTTTGGACATGGGAAACCTCAGACTAAAAGAAGCTAGCCGAAGATCAGCATGCCAGTGGCGTAAAATTGAACCATGTAGTCAAAGTATATCAGTTGCACAATAGGAAAAATGACCAGGAAATCATTTTCCGAATGTAGAAACGGCAGCAGAGCCAGACAGCCCCTTGACTTAATTCATCCACAAGGCTCTAGCCCCTCAAACTATTTTTTTCCTTCACAATGGAACTGTTTTCTGACTTTATCCACCACTCAGTTGTTATCTATGTGTACAACAGAGAAGGCGCTTTTCAATTAAAAAAATGTATTCCATTTTTTTTTATCATTCATTGTTCAGTCCGTATTGCTATTCATTGGTTATGTGCTGTTATTCCATCTCTTTTTGTAAGTCATGACATGTTTCTAGACTCTTGAGATGATTGATTTTAGCCATATAAAGACCAGACATCCATATCTGGATTTGTCATGGGTGAATCGAAGGGTGAATCATTATGGTCTGTGCTTTAAATAAGACAAAAATATTACCATATTTCTCAGCATTAGGAATGTATACAGATTAACTTGGTCAACAAATTACAAATGGCAAACTACAGACAAATTTAGACCTCCAACATTGCCTACATTGGGGAATAGTTACGAAGATAAAATTAAACTCTTTAAAGTCCATCCCTGGCTGAGAAAAAAAGAAAAAGAAGAAAACAAGCATTCTTCCTACCCACCCAGCTCTAGCTATTCAGTATGGGATGGGGGGGGTTGGGGGGCACGTGGAATTAGTATTTCCACTTCTGTAGTCAAATTGGAGAAAACGCTACTATATGTTTGTTATGTGTTTATATTCACACAATATACCTTAAAATAGTTTATGTTTTTAATATTTCTTACCTTTTAGATGTTTCTGAGAAGACGATATCTTGGATGACTGTAATATTTTCTCAACTAGCACAGCATGATCTGTCCTAATAAAAAGGCTAGGGACCAGCCTAGCTCCTAAACACTTAACCTTTTAAGACAGACAGGGGTTGACTTACTAAAGAAAAATAGACTGTGCACTTGCAGAAGTGCAGTCGCTCCACAGCTTAGTAATTGAGGTAAAGCTTCACTGCTTGTAAAGTGCACAGTCTGTTTGACTTTAGTAAATCAACCCCACAGTGTTCAGCTGACAAGATTTTATTTTACTGCACAGTACAGACCAGGGGCGGACTGACCATTTGGAAACTCGGGCACTGCCCGAGGGCCCAGGGTCAGTAGGGTGCCCCAATGGATGCCCCTGGTACCTTTTTCATAGGTTTTTTTGAGTTTGGGCAAGGACACGGGGGCCCCATTATCTCCTATTGCCTGGGGGCCCCATGAGTTGTCAGTCCGCCCCTGGTACAGACAGGATTAATTATGGTAAACCCAGCTTCCTAGCCCCCTCATATCAAAGATAGCTAAGCAGAATTGTTCCCTGTTGGAAGTTCCAGAAAAGAGTATCTAAAAAAGTAACCTGCGGTTTGTTTTTTTTAAACTTATGTTATGTGATTGAGGACATGTAACAAATATAAAGTAGGTATTGTCCCAATTTGACTGTAAAAGTGAAAATGCTCTTTCAAGTGGTTGTAAAGACTGAAGTTTTTTATACTTTAATGCATTTTATGTATGAAGGTAAAAAACCTTCAGTGTGCAGCTCCCTCCTCAGTACCTCCTAATACTTACCTGAGCCTGATCTCGATCCAGTGATAAGGACGATAGCAGAGGCTCTCTTCCTCCGCCATTGGCTCCTGCAGCTGTCAATCACAGCTAGTGAGCAGGGAGCAGGACGGGACTGTGCCACACTCTCCCATAGACACACAGAGCATGGGAGCGAGCACGCATGAGTGTCCCCAGAGCAAGCAGCATTCTAAGGACCATTCCATAATATTACAATCCTGTTTTGTCAAAGCCATTTCCAACCTACTGATGACAAGCTCACCAGGGGTTGGCCAGCTGGCAAAACAGACATGTATCTCTGTATTCACTTCTGACACAGGACTCTTGAACCTCTTCAACAGAATGACTGGCAGATAATGTCACATAGATCATCACATCAGCAGTGCTTTGCAGAACAAACTTCAAATTTGAAAGTAACACAAACACATTGATGCATATCTTCCATGGCAGTGCCTGGCTTCCCATACAGTTTCTCTATGAGCCATAAAAATAATCAATTTGCCCTTAAAATGGCCAGATAACAAGTTCATTCCTCCACTGACTTCACTGGCATTTGCCCATCACTAATCATGAAACTGCTGTATGAAGTATTTAAGACTCTGTGAGAACCCATGTGAAGAAATTTTTTTACAGCCAAGAAAAGCATCTACATCACCTGGGAACAATGTGGGCATCAGGGGCAGACTGACAAGTCATGGGGCCCCCTGGGCAATAGGGGATCATGGGGCCCCTGTGTTCTTGTCCAAACTCAAAAAAGCCTATAAAAAAAGGTACCAGGGGCATCTCATAGGGCCCCCTACTGACCCCAGGCCCTTGGGCAGTGCCCGAGTTTCAAAATGGTCAGTCTGCCCCTGGTGGGCATTAGAAGAAGGACCCTCCCACACAATAGACCAGAATAATACAGAAAAAACAGTTAATAATTTGGAGCTTTTAGTTCATTTAAAAAAAAATAAAAATGTAGTGATTAGCTAAAGAGGGTGGTGTGGAAAAATATTTTTTTCCCCCAGAGATAAGCTTTAAATTGAATTTGTCAGGAAAGACACATGGGAATTGCATCCTGACTTAGGCCCATGTAAACGGGACATTTCTGAACGATGGAAACTGACTGCTGGAAAACTTAGGTTAAAAAACGTCTGTTAAGCTGTGTTTGCATAACGCGTTTATTTGCGTTTAGAAGCTTTTTTTAAAGATAAGCAAAGGAGAACCTCCCAAATGCCCAGAATGTACTGAAAAGTGGTAAATTATTATTTCAGACTGTTTCAGAGAAATACACACAGTAGAAGCAGAGACAGAAGTATGTGTTGAAATAATTAGGTGTGAGTTGCTCATTAACATTTCTTTTGTTTCCAAGGGTGGAAAGGTGGCTGGTGGAGTGAGTCATTAAGGTCAGCTGGCAGGGGGTCTTCATGAGGTGTGAATGGGCATTATCATTAACATATCTTTTGTTTCCAAGGGTGGGAGAGGTCTGAGGTGTGAATTGGTCATTACAATGTGTTGGTAGGAACATCCTGTGTTCAGTGTTTTGTCCATCTGAGCAGCTTGGAAACTCTTTGCATTAATTTTTCATGATAAAAAAAAGTCTCTGAACAGCATTGGGAACTGGAATAGTTAAAACAAAATTTCAAATGCAAACGCTTAAAAACGCAATTTGCCGTGTTTAGCCATGTTTTGCCGCGTTTACAATCATTTTGCGTTTGAAAGGCTGACAAAATCGACGTCTGAACGCAAGTTTGTTGCATTAAAAAAATGACTGTAAACTCAAATGCCTGTAAACGAAGATGTGTACATGGACACATAGGAAAACATTAGGCTGATTTCAAACGCTGCTGAAAAAAACGCTGAACAGCTCTTAAACTTGAGTTTAGCAGCTGCAGTGTACATGAGCCCTTAGTTTTCAATTTAGAGACCTAGGGGGTCTGTCATCCTTCACTCTTAGTGATTTAAAAGACCAAGACCTCTGTAACAAGATTCTGCAACTTAAGGGAAGCTGATAGCAGGTACAAGCAGCTAGAATCACCTTTACATATTGGTCTGTACTGAACAAAAAAAAAACCTCTGACACCTCCAGGTAGTGTGGAAGCTTGCTCACTTCCTCCTACCTCCACATTTTCATCATCGTAAGCAATGTGCTTGTCATGAGTCAGTGACTTTCTAAGCACTGAAGCAATAATAGAAAGGATAGTCCAAGAGCTTACACCTTCATTGAGGACAGTTCATTTACTTTTCTAGTAACATTTTCCCTGTTTGGCCCGTTAGCTTACAGCCACTTCAGCTCTTTCACAAGTTCATGATTAATGCTAACAATTGATGTCAACGAAATTTGCGGAGAGAGAAATAGAACTGCTACTGTTGACTTTGCTTTCTGATCTCACCCTCTGGAAATACTAGTATGCATGTTAGAGTAAAATAGTGCTTTTATTACCTTGCTTTGATTATCTTTGCTTTATTACTTCATCACTTAGAATGGAACTATATTTTCTTGACAACCATAATTCATGTTTTAAAAGTCTGAAATTGGTAGCTGTGGAGAATTACCTCCAGTAATTAGTAACACCACATTCCTACAAAAAAACAATAAGCAGTATTCTGAATCTGAATAGTGCACGGGCCCTCTAAGTATAACTAAAGGCAAAACTTTTTTTTTCTTAGTTTTGGATAGAATGGAGAGGGATTCGAGTGCTTGTCAGTTTTTATTGCTGTCTGTGCCCCTGTTAGGGGGGATTCACCCTCTCTATTTGTCCTGTTTACAATTATCATTGAAACTTGTAAAAGATAATCCCACATTTTGAGTTGTCCCCAAAAAAGTAATAGAGGGGAAGTCTTTCAATGAAAACACTAGTTCTGATGACCTGGGGGTCCCCCCAAAAAATTCCTTTAATTTGTAGGGATATCCCCTCACTTTCTGTTTGTTTATGGGACAAGAAGTAAAGGGAATTCTCCGCAATGGGATACAGATGGCGAAAGACAATATGACAGGGGTTATAACCCTCCCTTACTCTATTCAAAATGAAAAAACTGTTGCTTATAGTTCTACTTTAAGGCCAGTATTGGAACTTATTCCCTACTTCAGTCCTAGAGGTTCTGGCTACAAACAGACTGAACACTGAAAACATTTGCTTCTATTCAAACGTATGGGACTCATAAGCCATTGCTTTTTCCATATTGTTTGTACCTTGACTATGTTACAACTTTAGAAGCATTGTAAAAAATATTACTATCAAAATCAGACAGAGAGAGGTGTTTCACGATCCATGACATCAAATTATCTGTGTGTAGGGGCAGCACAGTGGCTAAATGGTTAGCTCTTGGCAGTGCTAGGGGTCGTTTCTTCGAATCCCAGCCACAGCACCACCTGCCTGGAGTTTGCATGTTCTCCCTGTTCCTCTGTGGGTTTCCTCCGGGTACTCCAGTTTCCTCCCATACTCCAAAGACATGCTGGTAGGTTAATTGGCTACTGTCCAAATTGGCCCTAGTATGTGTATGTACAAATGTGAGTTAGGGACCTTAGATTGAATGCCCCTTGAGGGTTAGGGACTAATGTGAATGTATAATATATGTAAATTGATGATGCTATATAAGTACCTGTAATAATAATAATTACTTCTGAGAGTACACAGGAGAAGTTCTTGTGCAAATGGCAGCAGTGTTGCAAACCTCCTGCAGTACTTTTTACTGACAAAAAAATGGAAAATTTACTGACAGAGCACATTTTTACTGGCAACCTGACAAATTACAGAACTCCTATTAAAAACGAAGAAAATCAATATTAAAACAGTATAAACATAATATGGAAACACTGATGATACCCATAACAAGTAATTTGCCTGGTTTACACTTAAAGTGTTACTAAACACAGGACCCTGCATTCACCATATCTGGTCTCTCACAGTCCACAGAACATGGAAATGCTTTTCTTTTCAACAGTTAGAGTAGTCTTGTGACTTCTATCAG